>NW_017842054.1:100377-125207 GCF_001891065.2 Hippocampus comes
GTGCAGAGTGAGGCCGAGCGGCCGGCCCGCGGCGCCGTTTCGGTCGGGGTCCGGGATCTTACCGACAAGACAAAGTTTTGGTCCATGTATTTTTTGGCCACGTTGGCTTGGAAGTCCGGAGACTCCAGGAAGCGAAGGAAGAACTCGTAAACCAGCTGAGGGAAGAAAGATCACAGCAGGCGTTGTACGTTTGCGCACGCCGCGTCGCGTCCGGTCCGCCGGCGAGAGCGACGACCTGCAGATGCGGCCAGGCGGCCTCCAGCGTGGGCTCGTCCTCCTCGGGGTCAAACTCCGCTCCCGCGGGGTTGGACGAGGGCGGAAGGGTCCGGAACAAGTTGACGGAAAACTGCCGGGGAGCAAAAGAAGCGTCAGCGGGCAAGCGGGCAAGGGATGACCCCCCCTCCACCCCCACTGGCCAATCTGCTCCTGGGAATTTGTTGTTTCCCGTACCGCCCCAATCCCGCGGCAATCCTGCGGGATTTTCCCACGGGAAACCACGTCAGCCTCTGGCGTTCGCCCCGAACAAGCAACCGCTGAGCAGAACGCTTGCCGGACGGGTTCCTCCCGCGCGCCCGCACTGACCATGCCGACGGCCTCGGGGTAGATGGCCTCGGTGAGCGCGTCCGTGTTGTGCGCGATGTAGTCCAGCATCTCGCGGAGGCCGGCTCGCTTGACTTCCTTAAACTTCAGGTCGCTGAGCGGGTCGCAGGCAAAGTCGAAAAGGACGCAGCACTGACGGAGCTTCTGCACGAAAAGCTCTTCGCGATCCGCCGCCGCCGCCGCGTCTGAGCGCAAAGACGGAAACGAGGGCGTGAGGCGGAGGTACGCGCGGCGCGGAGGCGGCGCAACGACGCCGGCGCCGCCCACCTTTGAGAGCCGGAAGTTTGCTGAGTTCCCTGTCGCCGCTGACGGCGAAGCGAGAGGAACTGTGACGTCGTTCCTTCTTGAGCGCTCGGGGACCTCCGCAATACTTGATCTTGTGCAGCTGCGTCGGCGGCGGCGCGCCGGCGGGCCGCTTGCCGCTACTCTAGACGCGCACACGCGAGAAAAGCGCAGCTTTCTTTGCCACTCGCCGACAGGCGCCCGCTGGCCGCCCCTCCCCGGGAAATGACACGAAAAGCCATTTTGAGGAAGCGTCCCGCACGTGGACGTGGCACGACTGTGCTTCATGTTCGCATTCCAAGAGCGGAAATGTCACGGCGTGGCTGTCGTTCACGGAGTTGCTCAATCAAATCAAACTGGCACTTTCCGCTGCATTTCACGTTTCGAGGCAGGGGTTGGACCCGAGGGCTCGGGGTTCAAATTAGGGCTGTTGTTTTTAAACTCGGGCGGGGGTTCCGGGTCGGCCTCGGGTTTAAGACTAAGAATTTCATTTTGACAAGGAAGCCGGGAACATGCGGCGAACGCTGCCCGTCACTCACCTCGTCGCCGTCGTCCTTGTCGGCACCCGCGCTCTTGCCGCCGCTTTTGCCGCTTTCCTGTTCAAGCGCGAAACAAACGGCAGCGTCAATTCACAAGGAGCCGAGCCGCTGGGAGGCTGGCCGCAAAACGCCAACGTCGGATGACCAAAGATTCGGCCCGGCTCTTTGCGTCGGATTCATTCATCGACGTCGTCAAGCTCTCAGGCCAGGAACCTCCCGCTTCGGGCGAGATCGGCGGCCACGGGCGGCACCCTCCCTCCCTCCGCATTCTTTCGGTGGGTGACGCCGCTCACGGTTTCCCGGTTGTTCGTTTCTGCTTTTGACCGTCTTTGCTTTGGTGTGTCCCTTTTTCTATGACTGCTATTTCACATTCAGTGTTCCGTAACGCGCTCCTTCGTTGCAGCTACGGCTGTTGTGAAAGCGCGACGTCACTGAAGAGGGATCGTATTGTATTGACTTCATTGGCAGCAATTGGCATGCAATCATGTAAGTATGTGAAATTGAACAAGGTTTTGGCATTTTGGATGTTTGACTCTTGCCTTCCGCATGTTCTCCCCGCGCCTGCCTGGGTTTCCTCCCGCATTCCAAAAGCATGCGTGGCAGGTGAACGGAACACTCCAAACTGTTCCTAGGCGCGAGCGCGGATGCGTGTGTGCCCTGCGACGGGCTGGCAACCGGTTCAGGGTGGACCCCGCCGACCGCCCCGAGACGGCTGGGATTGGCTCCATCCAGCGCGCCCTCGTGAGGATAAAGCGGATCGGGAAATGGATGGGTGGACTCCGTCTCAAGGACAGGGACAACCAAGGGACAGGCGGCCGGGCCAGATCATCGCTGCTGCCAAACACAAAATATTCAGCGCGGCGTTGAAGGGATGACAACGACAAGAGCGCATTTCAAACCAGATGAAGACCAAAGCTGGAGAAACTTGCCTTTGCAAACTTGCAAACGTAATCGATCGAACTGGGCGTGCTAACGTGTTGTCGTCACTCGGGAGCACAGGAAGAACATGCTCCGCGCTACCTTGACCTTCATTCGCATCATCTTCTTGAGATGGCTAAATTAGCTTAGCCTAGTCGGTGTTCACGTTGCTTTGCTAACCTCAAAAGGTCAAGGCGCCTCTTCAGCATCCAACTGGATTGACGTCGTCGCTGTAACGGCGAGTGTCAGGCGCGATGGTGCGCGAGTGACGTTGTCACGGCAACGGCGGTTCGCTTCGGAGTCGGACAGTGACGAGACGCTCTGACGTGATGCAAGCAAACCGACCGCGGCGAACGGCTGCTCCTCATCACACTTGTCGATTTGCCGCAGAGGCAACTATTGGTCGGCTCGATGTCAACAACTACTAACCGATTATTGTGACTCTTATTCTTGTTCTACGATCGCCTCTGGTGGCGGGCGGCTAAGGTTGCAGTTGCGGCCGTTAGCTCCGAGCTGGGCGAGTAGCTAGCTCGGGTCGGTCGCCTGTCCGTCCGAAGACACGGGCAAAAACTAGGCATCAAAACCCAGGGCGGAGAAAACAGGAAAGAGGCTCACCTCGTCTTTCTTGATTTTGTTGGGCATTCTGCTCGTTTTGCGGGCTCGTCGACGGGCGCCGTATCGACTTCGCTCGCTCGCGCTCCGCTCGGTGGCGCGGCGCTGCCCCGTCATTGGCCGTCAACGTCCACATCTGCCTAGCAACCCGCGGAGGACCTTTTGTGATTGGCCGCATCCGGGCAACGACGAGGCCTCCTCCCAGCAACACACCTTCCACCTGAAGATTGGCAGCAGCACAAACTCAGCCAACGAAACTGCGCGGCTATCTATGACGTCAGCACCGGATTCGGGACAACTCAACTGACGTCATAGCTCAAATGTCAAGTGAAAAAATGTCATCTTCTGTGCGGGAGATACAATGACGACAACATACTAAAAGAATGCATTTATTTTAAGCCCCCCCCCCCACCCCATGTCATAAAAAGTTGATGACATGCCCTACGGCTTAACTGTCAGTGGTTTTAAAAAAGACAGGAGAAAAAGTGTTTGTCTCAAAGTCCATTTTATTAAAATGTGGTGCACAAGACAAGCAGAGGGAAACAAATTCCGAATTGGATTTACTGGACAAAGTGTGCCAGCGCCAGTCCGTCGCTCGCCATTCTCCAAAGAGGAAGACCACCAGGAGGAATCTAGTCTAAGCAAATCTACTTGCAGCATGACAAAGGAACCCATCAAGTGCAATAGAAACAAAAAAAAAATTCAAGCGTACATTACCTCACTAATGTAAAACAATCCTTTTGCTTGTCATCTTGGAATGACTTTTTTTTTTTTTTTTTTTTTAAGGGGGTTATGTGGAGGAAACTGTGATTGGGGTCTCTGTAGGTACTGGGCCGATGGATCCCTGTGCAACAGAGAACAACATGTTATTCAAGTCTTTAGTGGAATCTCAGATCAAAAACAAAATGTTGAAGAACAAACCAAAATCTGGCATTGATACGTTGCTGAGTTGTATAACCTTCAAACGGGAGTCTTCCTCGCGTCTACTCCTACGCTAAATTCAAATCAGCCATGATTGCAGAAGAGTGGAGATTGTCAGGTGTTAATAATGTCGACCCATCATGTTGAGTCCCAGAGCAGCAATCTGACGACTCTGAGAGCCCCTGGTCAACGTCTCCCGCGGACTCTGAGAGCTCCTGGTCAACGTCTCCCGCGGACTCTGAGAGCTCCTGGTCAACGTCTCCCGCGGACTCTGAGAGCTTTGGATCGGTGTCTCCTGGAGACTCCGAGGGCTTCTGGTCAGCATCTCCTCCGGTCTGCTCTGAATGGTGCAGCCTGGTCTGGGATCTGGTTTGGGATCGGGTTTGTCGGACGGGAACACCGGAGGAGGGACTCGTTCCCTTTTTTGCATTTTTCCCTCGCGCCCTCGGACCCGGAGCGGATTCGGCTTTGGGGGATGGGGGCGTTTCTTGGAGCGGTTCCGGAAATGTCCACAGAGGGGGGTTTTCATCATCTGGTTTGGGCTCACAAGTTTTGAGCTGCCGCCGAGTTTGCGCCGGCGCGCTTTCCGGATGCTCTTCCTGTGCACTTTCAACAAGCGAACTGTTGAAGAGAACTCCCGCGGGTGCTCGCTCGGGGCCGGTCCGCAAAGAGCAAATTGATTCGATGCGGAGCTCTGACCCGGACTGCGGTGGGGCGCTCGGCGCCAGTCCAGGATCGGGCTGCGGCGATGGCTTTGAAGGTCGGGCTGCGGCGCGCGGTACCGTTTGAGTGACAAACGGACTTTTGAGGGTCACACTTTTGTCCGCTGCGCTCGACTTGATCAAGGATAACGGCCCCGTCTTGTCCTTGGAGCTGTAGAAGATGCCAAATAAATCCTGGGCTTTAGCAGCGGCCAGGTTACTTTTTGGTTTGTCGGCCCTCTGGCCTCCGTCCGGCATGCGGAAGAGCGGGGGAGGTTTCACAAACACGGCGTGAGTCTGCTCGCTCTCCGGAACGCCGGGAGCCGCCACATCCGGCTCCGCGTCGGCCATTTCCGTTTCGACGACGGACCGGACAGGCGGCGACACTTCGGGTGCCGGGTTAATCTCAAGCCCCGATGGCGCCGGAGCGGTCGGGATAAGCGCCGGCCTCGACGGCGGGGCGGGGGGGTTCACCTCGAGCCTCGACGGCGGCGGAGTTGCGCTCCGAACCGACGAGGCGGCACTCGACGCAGGTAAAGTCGATCCGGCCCCCGATGGGCCGGAGCGGACCGTCGGCCCAACCACGGTCGCGGCGGGACTTGACCGAGGCGGGGCCGGTCTAACGACTCCCGGGGTCGGCGTCGACGCGGGTAAAGACGGTTTGGGCCCCGATGGGACAGAACGGAAGACGGGGGGAGCCGGTCTGACAAATGCAAGGGGAGGACTTGACACCGGCACTGCCGCTTTGGGGACCGACGGGGGAGGACCGGACAAGTGTGGAACGGACTGAGACGCGGGTCGGGCGGGCCGGTTCTCGGACTCGCAAGACGCTGGCTTCGTTTTGTCCCGCTCGGTTTCCGGGAGTCTCTCGAGAGGAGGAAAAATGGGTCCGTCTTCCGCCGGCGGCCGACCCGGGCCCAGAGGGCCGACGAAGGGGACGGCGTTCAGAGGCGCGGGTTTCCCCCCGGCGCGGTTCCTCCCGCGTGCCGCGACAGGGACGGCAAAGTCGCTCTGCGCCGGCGACGGGCCGGCGCCGCTCGACACCCGCGGCGCGGACGAGCCGCCCGCACCGGACAATTTCTGAGCGATCTCTTTAGCAAAGGCCACGGACTTTGCAAAGGAGTCGTCCTTGGGGACGATCGCCTCTTTGGCGGCTCGCTCGTCATCCTTGATGAACTCGGCGGCGGCCTTCTGGGCATCTTTGGCCAGCTGATTCTCCCGTTTCCTCCAGGCGAACTTTCCGAAGGTCGGCGCCAGCTTGGCGGCGTCCGGGCTCTGTTTGAGGAGCTTGGCTCTCATGGCCGGACTGGGTCCGCAGATGATTTTGGTCGGGTCGTAGGGCTTGAGCGCACCCGGCGCGTTCTTGTCTTTGCCTCCGTCTTTGTCTTCTCGTTCGCGCTCGCGTTTGTGTCGGTCGTCGTGTCGCGGCCGGCGCTCGTACGGCTCCTCTTCGTGCCTGTGGTGCCGATAATGACGTCCTCCTTGGCTTTGTTTGTGTCGCTCTTCCTCGTCTCTCCTCCGATCGGCCCTCTCGCCTTCCTCCGCGCTCCAATGGTACTTGTCGCTTTTCTTCTTGGATTTCACCTTATCGTCGTCGTCCTCTTCCTTCCTGGCATAAAAGGGAGTCTTGGTATTTTGAAGCTCATCTTCTTTCTTCGGCACTTTCGGCTTCTCTTCCTCCTCGACGGCGATTGATGAGGCGTCCTCTGTGCCAAACTCCTTTTCACCTTTTCTCTCCTTTTTGCTTTTGGTTTTGTCACCCTTGTCTTCTTCCGGTTTACGTTTTTTCCCCGTCAGCCCGGCTTGGCGGTCCAGATTCCTTCTCTGCTCATAGAGCGGATTCTTGTACATTCTTTTCTGGAAAAGTGAGAGGGAGGAGAGTGAGAGGGAGAAAAAAAACGGGAGAGATGTCTCGCACCTCTCGCCGAGACGGTGGAATATTTGGAATTCCGATGTTATTCATTCGACGCACGCGAGAAAGGAATTGTGACAACGAGAGAGACTCGAGGTCCCGCTACGACTCCGGTTTGGTTTCTGGCGCTTGCGCGGCGCTTTGGAAACCGTGTGGCGAGAAAGGACGAAAGACACGCCGACGCCGCTTTCCGCTTTAAGCTAACTCGCCAAGTCATTCCCTCGCTAATCTCTGCGACCGAACGAGCGCCACGCCGCGGCAGGCGACGACCGGCGTCCGATACCTTGTAGTTGTCGTTGTGGCAATGAGTGGTGACGTGCTCCTCTGCGCAGATTGCGTCTCCAAAGAACTTTTCACACAGCACGCAGAAAAATCCTCGCACCGGAAGTAAGAACTCTGAGCCTGCAACACACGCCACGCATTTTCAATCCACGAGAACGCGCGAGGTGGCGCGTCCGTGACAGCTTTCACACGAGTGGCAAACAAAAGCGGCGCCCTGCCGGCGACCGGGCGCCATTTGGAGAGAGCGAGACCTTTCGCCCGCAAACGAGAGAGGAAATGCGAGGTTTCCATCTCCCGGTCGTTAAGACCGCTAAATGTGAACCACAAGACGGCCCAAATCGACACGGCTGCGCGAGAGGCCAAAGGACAAACTTCCAGTACCTTTGGCCGGTTTCATTTGCTTGTCTTCCGTCGGCGCTTTTTTCCCCATTTGGGTTGGCAAGGCGGCCCACGGACGCTCGTAAGGGTCCAGAGTCTGGAAGGGACCGGGAGACATCATCAGCAAACACCTCCTAACTGGCCAAAAGGAGCGAGTCGATTCGCAAGATGCTGCGGGCACGCAGAGATGCAAAGTGCCGTCGCCACCAGCAAACGCAACAACGTGAAGCGGAGCGTAAAACGACACCCTGAAAATTGGACCCAACCGACGACATCCGGAGATCTGACAGAAAGAATGAGCGTCTGACATCTGGCTGAGTTCACCGTGTCGCGACACACGACGGGAGGAAAAAAAAAAAACGAAAAAAAAAAGATGACAAACCTTTTGGTGGATTTTGCCGTGCAAGTGGTTAAAAAAATCAAACATGGAGCCCGAGGTGAGGTTACAGCTTTTGCACCAATGGTTTCCAGCGTCATAGTATTCAAAGGGCTCCGGGAGGGGACTCGCTTCCGAGATGTTCTGCTAAGAAAAAAAGATGGGGGGGAGGGGGGGCGGTTAACCGGGAGCATTGATGAGACCAGAGCAAGTTTGATGACAAAGTTTAGGTTGCTTACCCATGTCAAGGTTTTTTTTCCTTCTTTTCCATCGCGAAATAAAAAAATCTTTTCCTTACTCCGAGTTTTAGTTCAGTGGCGCCGTGACAAAATCAACGGGCCGCCGGAAGAACGGTCTCCACTCTGGCCACTCCAGGAGCAGAGCGCTACCACGACACGGGACAAGACAACGAAGTCGGCGTGCTAACCACCGGCAAAGTGTCGCAGAGCCACTCTTCGGATGGGTCGCGGGCGGCCTTTTCTTTGCCCGCATGATGAAAGCTTGTGAGCGCGTTGGATGCGCTTCACATTTTTGGCCTTTCACCTTCGCAGTGCAACTTAACTTTAGGGCAGCAGAAAGCAGCGGGTGGGCAGCGGGCTCTTTAACACTCGCCACTTGGTTTCCTCAGGATGTGCTTTGAGCAAAACGACTCGCAAACCAAGAGGGCGCCTTTGGCAAAATCAACTAACAGCAGCACGCAGTCGAGCCCTGAATGCTCCTGCTTCAGCATTTGCAAACTTTGGCTGATTTTTGTGGGGGTGTGCGGGGGGGAAACTCTCTTGCGTTATTTGCTGCCAAACCTACCCATTTGTTTTTTGACCGAGTCCAAGGTAGCAACACTTTGGCGTTGATGCCAAGGAACCGTGTTGGGGGGCTTCATTTCGAGAGGGAGGGAGGGTGGGAGCTGCGCTTTCGCTGCCATCACGTGGCATCAACAGGCAATGGTAAGCCTCGTTTCGTTCAGGCAGGGTCGGGTGCCGCTACTCGGACAAAGCGAAGCCTCAGAAGGGACGGACGGAGCTTTCTCCAGCGCCGCTCCCTCTCTTTGGAACAACCTCCTGCCGCGCGCGAGGCAAGCCCCCCTCTCATCTTCAAACACATTTTTATTCTTTGGCTTTTCTACTCGGTCATTGTTTTCTTCTTTCATTGTGTTTACGCTCGATGAATTTGTCCCATTTTTTTGGACTCGGTGTCCAGCACTTTGTACGCGCGGACGGTCGTTTTTGAAGCGCTCCCAGCCGAGCGCAAACATTTTTTGTTGGTTTGTTTGTACCTTTGGGGACACGCCGCCGCCATCGTCGCGCTCTTGTTGGCCCTCCTGACTGTGCTCCGCGCACAGCCTGCTTTTGCCAGGCCTGTTCACCGCGTGATCCGCCCGCGCGGCTTGGGGCGTCGGGCGGGGGCGGTCGGAGGGTCCGAGCCCCAGGATGAGCGCCACCTTATCGATCTCGCTGCGCTTCTTCTCAGCGCCCTCGTGCTCCCTGCGCAGGTTGGAGATCTGCATCATGATGTCCTCCTGCAGGAGGCTGATCTCCTGCAGGAGCGGGTCTTTATGCCCGTCCTTCTCGCGACGTTTCTTCCTCAGCAGCTCGCCTGAGAGCACAAAAAACAAGGCCGCCTCAGCGTGGTGAAAGTCAGCCGTGGAGGACAGGGTTGTCGCTATCGCCTGCGGTGGCCATGGTGAAATTTGGGCCACGTCCCAAATGGCTGATCCCCAGGCGGCCCCGTGACTTGCTTTTTCTTTTCTTTTCTTTTTTAACTCCAACTCAGCCGTCTTTGAACAAAATCAGACAAGCGTTCAACGATAACATCCCACTTGAAGTCGCTATTTTCCTGTATATTGGATTGGATACGTGAAGAAATGAACCGGAATCATTCTGACATGTGGGGCGGCTGTGGGTCAGGAGGTCGAGCGGGTCGTCCGCTACCGGGGCTGGCTGCTCAAACCCCACCGTGTCCGAGTCGCGCGCCGTCACGTCTTTGGGCGAAACGCTCTGATCCCAAATACGGTCGCTCATGGTCAATGGGACAAACGCGACACGGTGGGACGCCGCTGCGCACCGGGGGCCCGGCGGGCGGCAACGGTCGCTCGGCGGCACGGCCTTCCCCGCCGGGAGCCGCCTAACCCCAAACGAACACGCGCCGGGGGCGCGCAACAATATGCGCTTCAAACTAAACGGGAAGTGCGCGCAAGCAGCAAGCCGGCGAGTGGCCGAGACAACTCGCGGGAGATCAAACGGGGGCGGGGGGCTTCCTGCGCCGCCTCACTCGAGGTCCGACCCCTCGGCCCGGTGCCACGCCGGTCCAAATCGCTTCGGTCGACCAGGAAAATGGGCCAACGTTGAGCCAACGGCATTCAAGTTCAAAGTAGCCCTTTGAGAAATTCAGAGGAAATTCATAAAGGGCGTCATAAACGGTCAAAAGTTCAGGAAATTAAAAAACAGTGAAGTTGAAATGATTGAATTCCCCAAATAACTGCTTAGCTCCCTCGTTTGAACCGTGCAAACGTTTTTGTATTTCGTTTCTTTGCTGAAGGAATCGAAAGTGAGAATCGTTGGGAAGCTGACTCCGTGCCCGACCTCGGTCATGACAGATGCGCCGGTCCCGTCATATGCGGCCGGGAGCAACGAGTGAAGCGGCTGAACGAGGCGACCGCTACCGTGGGACATTCTCGCGAATGACGGGGGAGGGGATAACGGCCCTTGCGCTGGCGAATGCCACATGCTCGCCCAACAAATTGTCAATCGTCGAATATTGCCGCACACGCTGCATTTCAGAAAGGGGGGGGGGGGGGGGCGCGTTTGCCACCCGCCCCCAAAAATGCAAGAAAAGGAGGAGGAAGACGAGTAGTCGTGGCAACTCATACGACCATCCAACACGTCTGCGTTTATCGAGCGCTTTGGCAACGGGTGCGGTCATTCGCGGTGGAGGTTCCAGTCCAGGCCAAAGTTGGCAAAAGCGGACAGACGGCGGCGCGCGCTACCTTGCTGCTTCCGGAGCCGCTCCAGTTCCTTCATGAGGTACTCCTTCTTCTTCATGCGCTGCTCTCGCTCCTGTCTCAAGTTCTCCCGCTCCTCCAGAACCTGAACACAGCGCCATGGGCTTCGAGGTCACCGGGAAGCCTCTTCGCCACGACAAGCGGAATGAGCAGCGCTGACCTTCTGCTTCTGGCTTTCGTTGTTCTCCTGCTCCGACACCTGACTCGGGCCCGTCCCGGCGACCCAAGGAGACGCGACGACACCTGAACGACAAAGCGAGGTCACCGCTTCAAAGGTCACGGGCCGAGCTCGGCCTACAATATTTGACCCCGGATGAAATCACATCTCTCTGCAAAAATTTTGAATCGATGCCCAAATCCCCCAACCACACACGCAACCTTGTCCCTTCGCTTCTAGAAGCAAAAGCAATCGACAGTATCACTCTTTGCCTTTTTTCCCCGTTGGATTTTCTTTTCTTCCAATCAGACGGATGACGAGTCGGCCCTCAGATCAGCGACTGACCTTTGACCGGAGGCTCCGGCAACCGCTGGGAGTCGGGCTGGTGGTACGGCAGAGCGGGCGGAAAGCTGTTGGCACCGGGCGCCTGCAAGCTAGGGGGCGGGTACATGGGCGGCGGCCACTGCGGGTGCGCGTAAGGCAAAAAGTTGCCGTACTGACCGCAGCCCGGCAGCGGGTAGCCGGGCGCCATCGCGCCGGACGCAGGAGAGGCTCGGTAGGAGGGGGGGACGGGCACGGCCGAAGGGACGGGCGCCGCGCCGTCAAGCGACACCGTTTGCTCCGGCGCCTCGTCGGGAGCCGCGCCGACACCGCGGCCGCCGTCTTTGCTCCAGCCGTCCGATCGTTTGACGTCCGCGTTCCGGCCATGGGCCCGCCCGACGCCGGGGCCCGGTTTGTCACCGTCGTCGTCGTCCGAGCTGCGGCTGAGGCTGCGCCTGCCGCGGCCGTCGCCCGAGCTCTCGGACGAGTAACGCGGGCGTCGCTTTGCCGTCTTGGGAGCTTTTGCGGGTTTATTCCCATGCAGGCGCTCCTTGGTCCTGGCGGTCAGTTTGCTGAGCTCCGCCACACCCAGGTCCAAGCCGATGGTCTTCAACAGGTCCTGGAGCTTCTGGTAGTCTTCCTGCGCCTGCCGGTGGTTCTCCTCTTCCGGCGGCAGTCCGGGAATCGACGCCTGCGCGGCGGTGTGGGAAGCGGCGGTGGAAACCGAGGGGGGCCGGTCCGTAAAGGCCTCGCCGGTGGCTACGGGCGAGACCGCTGGAAGGACGGCGGCCCGGGGCAAGTCTCCGTAGAGAACGTCCTCCGTGACATCCCCGTACGGATCAAAAGCGTGGTTGTGGAGCGGCCGCGGCGGGACGACTAGCTCGGGGTCCTCCGAGTCTCCGTACAGGAACTTCTCCTCGTCGTCCATGTCGTCCGCCGGACTCTTCGCTCCTTGGGCCGCGACCGGGTCCAGCAAATTGAGGATCTCCTCGATTTCCGGGTCGCGATCGGCCCGCTGCGACATCTGCGGGTCGGACCGCAGCTCGCTCAACACGGACGCCATGGCGGCCGGCTCCATCCCTTTGACGGCCCGCAGCAGCTCCTGCGCCACGTGAGACAGGGCCGAGTCGGAACCCTGAAGGACACAGAGGCACGCGGAAGGTCACCTCGGGGACAAGGGTGGCCCGAGCCGGCCGCACTCTTGAGCCGTCGAGCTCCACGAGAACGAGCGGCAATGGATTTCACTCGGCGACTGACCCGAGGTCACAAAAACAAAAAGCCACCTCTGGCAAGCTTATCCGGAAACCTCTTTCTCAAGCGCCTCTGCAGCTGCGAGCGTCAGTCCGACGACTCCAAAAAACTCTCCCGTCCGAGCGGGCGGCCTCAACGAATTTCAATGAATTGCGATTTGTAAACGATTCCAGATGTTCCCGCTCACTATCGCGGCGAGCTTATTTGGAGGCGTGCTTTCGGACGCCGCGTCCGGGTGAAGGCGGGCAAGATCACGCCGCTCACGATCCAACACGCTTATCTTGAAATAGAGCGCCCAAGTCGACTGCAATGAACATAAACGCAATCAAAACAGGAAGCGCTCCCATTTTCAGGCCTCTTACTTTGAGTACATTTAGATGCAAGCGTATTTCAACGGGAGTACATTTGATGTCACGTCGTTTGAAGATTTTGACCGCAAGGCGACTGACTAACTTCAAGCCAATTTGGCTCGCGTCACGGTGACTCGTACTCGGAGGGACGGCGGGCAAACGCACCCTGACCGTAGGCGAGCAGTTGTAATCGGAGCGTTTCTTGAGGATGGACTTGGTGGGCAGAGACAACAAGTCCTCCAGCTCCTTCCTCCGACGAGCCACTTCCAGTTCGCCGAACATTTTCATGCGGCGGTGGCGCTCGCCGCTGCTGCTGCTGTTGCTGGAGCTGCTGCGCCTCCTGCTTGGCGCTCTACTGGACGCCCGCCCTCGAATCCGCCCCCTGGACCTGGACCTGGACCTGGACCTGGACCTGGACCTGGACCCGGACCCGGACTTACTGCGACTCCGGCTGCAATGACGGCTCTTGCTTCTCGCCCGACTTCTGCTGCGGCCGCGACGATTGTCCGTGCTTCGGTCTCTGTGGCGACACACACAGCCAACATTGACGCCGTGCATTCCCGCAGTTACCGAGCAGACCGAGGAGCGACGGGACAAGTGTCTGCCATCTTGGTGGAATTTCCTTAAAATCAGGAAATGAGCACTTGAAATGCCTTCCAAATCCTCCCGAAGAGGCACGTCCGGCCTGTTTTCCCATCTCTCCCCGCCGCAGCGCGCCTGATCCAAATGATCAGCTCATCAGCGAGCTCTGCAGCGGCCTGATCATTTGAATCGGGCGGGTTGTGGCAGGGAGAGCTGGAAAGCGTGCAGAATCATTGGCCCTCGGGGACCAGAGCTTGACACATGTGCTCCAAAACAAAAACAAGAAAGACTGATGGAGTTATTCTCCCGTTCCTGTGTTGCTCCATTTGGTAGACATGCACTCCAAATACCAGACAGATAACTAGTGAAGCCATATTGTGACAACATTTCACATCCATACATCTGATAGCAACAAAACTGGACAGCTAACAAAAGCGGCCTCGCATATACCAACACTAGTCTGGTTACTGCCACTTGAATAGAGTCACGAGCGAAGCCTCTGCAACACGACGTACCAGGTAAACAAGGCGTGGCCAGTGACGCTTTTTTTTGGGGGGGGGGGTCTTAACTAATGAATAACAACAACAGCAGCATTACTAAAGGTCATTTGAGCAAATGTGTTATTTCAGAAGTGCGCATCAACCCGGCAGCCCTTTGCACAAATCAAAATGTCGTCATCAGCTTCAAAAAGGTTGGCAAGCCCCGATCTCGGCTTGGAATGAACGTGGACTCGCTTGGCACATGCAAGCGAGGCTGTGCTGAGCATCTGTCCTTTCGGAATGGACCGATTGATTGCGCCATGCGTTCCTTCACTCGCTCCTGACTCCCCCGTCGTTGGAGGGATTTCGAATGGGAACTACCAAGGTGGCCATTCGTGCCTGACCCGCCTGCCATTTATGAAAAGTGTTCCCACGCCGCTACAGTGAGCGAACAAGAAGTTTTGACCTGCTGTGCTGACGCGGAGTTGCGGAGCTGGTCAACTCGTTGCCCACCGTGATGACGAGTTTGTGGTCGATGGGAAGACGATGGCGAGGAGAGGGCGATCTCTGAAAACAAACAAACAAACAAACAAGCGCTGCTCTCACATCCGGCAATTTCAAGATTACTTTGATGTCCCGGCCCCCCCACGCCACCAAGCACAAATCCGGAACGAGCCACTCATGCGCAAAAGGCCGAAAGTCGCGCGTGTGCGCGTTCGGACGGTCTGACCTCCCGGGGCGGAGCACCGGAACGGTGCTGGTCGCCTCGGTGTCCTGCCGAGGCGGGAGGATAGTAGCTGCGGTGCGGCGGGGAGTGATGGTAGTCGGGGTGTTCGCGGCGGTGATAACCCGAGTGGTACGGTGATCTGGCCCGGTTCCTGTCGTCCGCTCTTTGGTGATGGTACGGCCGCGGCGGCGGCGGCGGGCCGCGGCTATCGAAAGGCGGCCGGTAAGAGCCCCGCGGCGGAGGCCGACCGCGGAACATGTTTCGCCGAGACCGAACAACGATCGAGCTGAAAGCGACAGACGGTGCCGGTTCTCGCGCGCGGCGTTGTATCGAACAGGAACACGGCCGGGAGCTAAAGCTAAAAAGCTAAAGCTGAAGCCCAAGCTGCGTTTGCGCGGCGGCTGCTTGGCTCCTTCTTCTTTTTCCGTTCGAATGGAGGTTGGCCCCAGCATTGAGGTGCATTACCGCCACCTAGAGGACGTCATAGGAATTAAAGCGAGGCTGCGCGACTCCTCGTCCAGGAGCAAATCAGAGAAAGAAAAAAAAAGCCATTTTCATGACTTCACTTACCTGAGTGATTCTCCCGGTTTTTAAATAAAAGTAGAGCACACGCTAGAGGTGCGCAGTAAAGACCTGTACTCAATACAGGTATGAATTTAAATAACAGGTAGAGCCATTTATTGCTTAACTGTACTGTGTCCTTTAGTTTTTAACTTGACGAGAAATTGTCAAGTTAAAAAATATGCACAAAAAAAATCACTGATGAATTCAACTTGATATTTTAACCACAGATATATGTAAACAACATCATGAGCGAAGTCATTTGGAAAAGATTATTGATGCAGCTATCTGCTACCCTTCATTATTTATTTCCTTTGCTATGAAGTCACGACAAAGTCATGTTCGCTCTTTGATGATTCGCCGGCTCACGGTGGCTGCCATGTTTGTGATGAACCTCATTTTTAGCTCAACTCTGATTGGACGGCGTACCGTCACGGACCACCACTGACGAGCGTGAAGTTGTCCCAGTGGCTGCAAACTGTCGCTATTCGTCTAATTCCACAAGAAGTGCAGACGGACTCGTGGTGAACTCTGGACGAATGTAGCGCAAAATCCGCTCGCCCCGTCCGCCCCACGACCTGAAGTCAATTAACTGAATTGATACAACTTTATTGTCAAATACAGCACAGATGAAATTTCTTCCCTCTCAACATAAAACAAGAGGAGCCGCTGCGGGTGTCCGCGCCGCCGTCAAAAGAAAAGTGACCAAATAATACAAGACAACACATGAGACGCAGAGAATCGTGCAGCGAATCAAAGTGTCCTTTTCACCAGTGGATCAAAGACGTCATGCTGCAATGTGCACACGTCTGCTACAAACTAAGCTTGAAGTCCAGGTTGTAGTGTGGTTTTTTTTTTTGAAAATTGTGCACACAAGTGAGAGCAACGACTTGCATCTGCGGGGTTGCCAATTTTGTGACGCCTTTGCTCTATTTGGAAACCTTTCCCAGCATTCCAGCTGTCTTGGGAACCGTAAATAAACAGACAACACTGAGACGGCTCCGTGTCCGAGGGCTCGAGGCCATTTATTGTCCAACTCAAAAAACAGTTGCCCCACCCGGGTCACAAAAGAGTGCTCAGGTTTCGCACGTTTGAGTCACTCTCCTAACATCCCCCTTTCTGCGTACATTATGAGCTCTGTCAATTCCAAATGTATTAATGTACAACGCAGAAACAAATCTAATCGTGTAATTATAGGTCTCACGCTGTAATAATTGGAGTTAAAAAAAACAATTCACTGATGAATTCAACTTGATATTTTAGCCACACATCTATGTAAGCAACATCATGAGTGGAGTTATTAGCAAAAGATGATGAATGCAGCCATCTGCTGACCTTCAACATTAACTCGCATTTACTCCACTCCATCATTCTTTCCTTTGTTCCTAAGTCATGCAAAACCCGACGCCTTTCTCAGATGTGGAAAAAAAAAAAAAAAACCCTTTGGGAGAGTTACAATTGAAATATATGATGGCCAGCGACACGTGACGACAGACAGAGTTGTTACAGCCCGCGTCAGATTTTCATTTCTGACAAAGAAATCTATCGATGAAGCATTTCACGAAAACCAAGACTGCCATTTGGTGCTTGACGGGAGCAATACAGCGCAACAAAAAGTATAGGGCGTACTAAATGAAACCGTGTCATTTTAAACCGAGCAAATCCTTGAAATCGCTTACCGTTCGCCAAGAGAAGCACGGCACGACCGTGCGGCCAGGCAACATCCCTCCACGGAGATACGATGTTCTAGATCTCTCCCACGGACCTTCACGGTGAGCGTTTGCGTCGAAGCCAACGGGAGAGCGGTTCACTCACCTGACGCGGGTTCGGATGCGAGGGCCGCTTAAAACGGGTCCGTGCCTTCGCGCCGCCGCTTCACGTTTGTCTCGACAAATGACGTCGATCGCAAAGAAGCGCAAACTTATCAGCGGCGCCGCTCAAACCACATTTATTAAAACAAACAAAAGAAGATGGGGAGTAAGGGCTGCGTTTGTCAGCACGCCGCGTTACTGCGGGGCGGCGGCGGCGGCGGCGACTTCTTCGGCCCACTTCTCCAGAAAGTCGCGCAGGTTCCCGTTGAACACGTCCATCCCTTTGGGTGACAAATGGACTCCGTCGGCTTGGTAGAGGCCCGTGTTGGTCCCGCAGCGGATGTTGTCGTGGGTCAGAGAGACGCCACCCAGCTCGGAGAAAATGTTGCGGATTCGCCGATTGACCGTGCTTCGGACCAGATCCACTTCGTGGGCGTCCGGCGAGTGGCGCCACGCCCGGCGGGGGAGGATGTGGGACCAAACCAGGACGCAGTGGGGGAAGGCGGTCCTCAGGGAAGCCACGTCTTTCCTGACCGACGCCAGCAGGTCGCTGGGCGTTTCGGTGTTCAAGTCGTTGCCGCCCAGGTGGATGACGAGCGCGTGGGGGTGGGGCCAGCTGACCTTGAGCTGCTGGAGCAGGGGCAGCAGCTGGGGCCAGGTCATGCCCTGGACCCCCTTCCACCGCAGGATCAGCTTGTCGGGGTCCATGCCCAGCTGGGCGCCGACCTCCGCAGACTTGGCCCGCGACTCTGCCCAGTACACCAGCGAATGGCCGCAAATCCAAACGTTGCGGGGCCCGCCGCCGCCGCCGCCGAGTGGCTTTCCTGCGGACATGAGGAGAAACCGACAAGCTGCTTCACAAGTTCCTCTTGGCGGATGGCATTCGCATCCGAGGTTCGCTAGCTAGCGTCCGCGGCTCATCGTGCGTAAAGTCAAAGATTGAAAAACGACAAGAATTGCTCGCTTACCTTGGCCGATTGCATTCATTGCGCAGCAAATGAGCAAAAGCTCCAACAATCAGACCGGCGATTCCCAACCACTGTGCCATGAGCGAAGGTCCGAAGGCGCGCCGCAGTAAACGATTCGATTCACCTGATCGATCCCACTTTACCAAATCTCTCCTTCCCGCATTGTTATTTTCCACGTGGTCAATACGTGACATGCCGCATTCGTGACGGCACTCCCCAGACGGGAATGTTCAAAGTCCCAGAATGCTTCAATTCAAGCTGTTCAGTCTTGTAGAGCGTACGGTTGTTTGCTATGTGTCTATCTGGCAAGTGAAGGTAGGAGAGGAGGGGGGGGGGGGGATTCCTCCTGTATTTTATCATTTGTTCATATTAGTTTTGCCCCAGCGTACACCTGTGAAGAAAGACAGTGAGTGAAAATAATCGGTTCTCGCGATGCTATTCAAGAGTTCACGGCACTACCAATTGGCTGTGAATCAAATGCGTCAGTTCCAGCGAGATCCCGGTCAGCTACTTGCCAACCTTGAGAATTTGCACGCAGTAACCAATCGTGACCGCAAAGAAACCGCAATCAAACAACGTCACCGAGAGAACGCGCGCATTCGATGAGCCGTATTGGACAAGTGAGGCACGCGTTACAAGCCATGACGGTTTTCTCACGTCAAAGTTGGCTCAGTAAAGGTTGGGAATCACGGGATCGTCGTCGTTCATGAGCTTAGCTTCCGCAGCCTTTCAAAACGTCTTACGAGCAGATGTCGGCCACGAACGGAAATGAAGTTGTGTCATCGGACTTGCGTTCTTGGTGCACGGCGGACTCCCGTTCGGTGGACCGGAAGCGACTGATTGCAAAGTAGCACGTTGTATGGGCTAGCTAGCAAGAAGATGCTCATGCGGGCTCATTCCAAGAGGAGGGGCTAACGTGTCGGCAGGCTTACTGTCAAACATTCCGACATCTCTAGCTATGGTGGCTAGCTCGGTCCCGGAGTCCGCATCCCTAAAGCGCTAACTGCTGTTAATAAGCTAAACATTCTGCTCTATTGTGTACGTTTGATTGCTTAGCGCCACGCAGATGTGATGTTTCAGCAACGTATAGAACCACTTGGAGGAAATGGCTCAAAACCCGTTGGACACGACGTCGCTACTTTTAGCTGGGAAGCCTTAACGTAACGGTGCGATCAATCGCCCGCTGTCAAAAGTTGAAAATGTCAGAATAACAAAAGGTGTCGACTTTACTTACCCTGACTGTCAACCGAGACTTACCACAGACGAAAAAAAAAAAAAACAGCCTTTGACAACCAACTACAGCTAACATCTTGTCTCAACGTGCACGGTGGTCTGTCCCAAGTGACGTCTTGATGCGGAACGGTTTTCGTGCGCCAAAAGCTTTCGGAACGTGAACGTCAGCGGCTCTGGTCAAACTCCAGGATTTGCGTAGTCGCACTTGACATTGGCCGGATCTCCAGAGCTAACGTCTGTGCTTTAGATTCTACGGCAACGCAGCTGGAACCACATTCCTGCCGAGCGAGCTGAGATGCTAACGGCCGGCCGGGCACATTCATTCTTGAAACTGTGACTAAGCGTGGACTAAAATAACAGTGAGTCAACTTTAGCAGAGAGAAAAACATTTTGCGCATTCTAACACGTCGCGCTCCCCAAGTCACTTCAAGCTTTAACGTAACGGTGCGATCAATCGCCCGCTGTCAAAAGTTGAAAATGTCAGAATAACAAAAGGTGTCGACTTTACTTACCCTGACTGTCAACCGAGACTTACCACAGACGAAAAAAAAAAAAACAGCCTTTGACAACCAACTACAGCTAACATCTTGTCTCAACGTGCACGGTGGTCTGTCCCAAGTGACGTCTTGATGCGGAACGGTTTTCGTGCGCCAAAAGCTTTCGGAACGTGAACGTCAGCGGCTCTGGTCAAACTCCAGGATTTGCGTAGTCGCACTTGACATTGGCCGGATCTCCAGAGCTAACGTCTGTGCTTTAGATTCTACGGCAACGCAGCTGGAACCACATTCCTGCCGAGCGAGCTGAGATGCTAACGGCCGGCCGGGCACATTCATTCTTGAAACTGTGACTAAGCGTGGACTAAAATAACAGTGAGTCAACTTTAGCAGAGAGAAAAACATTTTGCGCATTCTAACACGTCGCGCTCCCCAAGTCACTTCAAGCTATGTCCCGGAAAGCCGTTTTGTAGCAAACCACCAGTGCTCGTGGTGCTTCGTCGTTCAAAACGCACACGCACATACAAAAGGAGAGTTTAGCATGAAGACGCTTGCTAGTCAAAGTTCCTGCACATGAAGATCCAGCAGACTGTGACAAAAAAAAAAAAAAACTACGTTGGACTCACCTGGAAAGCAGGACCCTGTTTGGAAGCAATAAGGGACATGTCTAGCTAGCTAGCTACCCGAGCCACCACTTAAGCTATGATATGACGTCGGAAACATCTGCTGGTAGGTGGATCTCCACCAATACATGCGCGCTAAGTTAAGGGCCCTTTAGTGAGCGCTGCTCCCAGTCGGCAGCGGCGATGTAAAACGAGGTGCTAGCTAAAGCATGTGAACGCAAATATTGGGATCGCCCCAATAGCCGCAATTCCACTCTGGTTCCCCCGTAATCGCGCGTTCCCGTCGAGCGCGCGAGGGTGTTCGGGGTCTTAACTCTCCCAAGTGCTCCGTACCAAAACCTCCTGAGGGTGAGCCGCTCGGATCGTGGCTATCTAGCGATGCAACGGTGCGTTGTGAGGCGGTGGTACGCCGCCGGCCTTGGGGCAAATCAACTTGCTCGTAGCCACTTTTCCCACCGAGTGAGAGAGACAATCTTTGGGGACGAGTGGATGAGTTGTAGCCGCTTCAAATGACGTGCCGACATCTTGAAATTCAAGGCGAAACGCCTTCAACGACCAACAAGAAAGAGTCCGGTCGCCCCCACTCAACTTTGGCAGAGAACCGTGTCGCGGATGACCGGCACGACTGCGTGAGCTTAGCTCTTTCTTGCACGGTGGAAGCATGTTGGTGAAACCTGCCATACGGGCAGAGTTCCTCTGCACCGCGAGCGATACCAACGCCCGCGCACAAATAGAGGAGCGAGGAAACGTTTTGAGACTCACAATCTGACGGGTCATCATCAGCGCAGCGAAAACGTCTCGGATACCTGGGGCAATGGCGGCGCCGTCGCCTTGTCTTTTGTGCGCTCGAGCGTCCTTGGACCGCTGTCCTTGCGGGTCCGCCATCTTCCGCTTGTACAAATCCAGCTGCAACACAACCAAAGACACGTACGTGGGAAAGCTCCGGCAGGCGACCGCCGCCGCGGACTCTACCTTCTCTGGGCGCCCGCTTTTCACGTCGCCGACTCGCTCCGGAGAGCCGGCGGGACCGGAGGTCATCGCCGGCTCCTGCGGGAAACTGAACTGGACCGATTTGAGCGTTCTCGCCGCCGCCGTGGCAGTCAAAGACTTGACGCTCTCGATGACCTTCAGGCATTTGGCCACCGTCGCGGAGATGTCGGACCGCCCCTCGCCGGCGGTCGCCGACGGCGACGTCCCTCGGACGGGGGGAGAAGCTTTGGGGGAAATCTCCAGGGGCCAGTTGACCGGAGGGGACGGATGGCGGTAGCGTGCGGGCGGAGGCCCGGGAGTCGACGACGTGCTCGCCATGGTCTTGGTAAGATCCTGCAGCTCTCGAGCCTTTTTCAGCATCTCCAACTCTTGTTGATCGAGGAATTCTTCATACTCGCAGACACCTTTCCTCCGAACGGGGGCCTCCGCGTCGCACGATCCGGCGGGGGAGAGGGAAGGCACGGCGTCAGCCTGAAGTCGAAGGGCTTGCTCCCACCCCTCTCTCGCGCCGGACGAGGCCTCGGAGGCACCGTTGGCCAGCCGCGCCACGTCCGCCGCGGTCAGCTTCAGGCCGAGGGTCCGCAACAAAGTCTGGATCTGGCCGTAAGAGGCGGTCTTGCTCTCCGCCGAAGGCGATTCGTTCTCATCCTCCCCGCCGACGCGGCCGCTCGGCGATCCTCCGGCCAGACCGACGATCCGAGAGAAGCCTTTGCCGTCTTCCAGCGCCCGCTCGTGCGGCAGGAGTTCGTCGTTGGCCGGAACCGGAACCGGCTCCGGCGGGGTTTCCGGAATGGCCTTCTTTTGAAGCATATCGAGGAAGCGATCCAGCGGGGGCTTTGGGACCGCGGCCGGCGTCGCGTCCGCGCGGCCCGGCGAGGGGCTTTTGGACGGCGGCGGAGCGGGAGAGGGCGGCCCGAAGGTCGTCGGCAAAGACGAGGGGACGGAGGCCGACGGCGGCGCGCGAGCTTCCGGAGCCCGGTTCTTTGCGTAGGGGCCGCGAGGGGGGCGGTCCGCATACGTCGGCTCGTGGCACGGATCGTCATAGGGCTGGTCGTAAACGTCGTAGCGGTCCGTGTAACGCTGGCCGGCGGCGGAGGAGCTTTCGTACGTCACGAGATCGTACGGCCGGCCGGCGAAGGCGCGAGCGTAGCTGTCAGAATAGCGCTCGCCCGAGCGCGGCCCGTCGTAGTAAGGATCGTCGTACGTGGGAGGGAGGCGGCGAGGGTACTCGGGGTCCTCCGGCGGTTTCTTCAAAATGGAACGGACCGGTCTGAAGTCGGCCAAAGGGTTTGCGACGCGGCCGTGGTCGTAGTCGATGCACGTCCGCCGTCCGGGCTCCGGGCCTCGGGGATCCATCAGCGACTTCTTGAAGGCGATCATCTCGTTGAGCTCCTCCAATTCTCGCTTCTTTCTGGCCAGCTCGTCATCCACGGCTCCGCCGCGAGCCCTGGCAGGGGGGCTGCGCTCCCTCCTCCTCTTGTGTCCTCCTCCCTGCTCTCCAGCCACTTTGCTTCTTCTCTTTCCAGATCTTTCTCCGCTCGGGCTCCTGCTGCGACTGCGACTTTTCGTACGTCGGCGGGACCTTTCCCGACTCGCGGTTCGTCTCTGCCGGCCGCTTTTGCGTTGGCGTTCTCGACTGGAGCTGCGCCTCCTTTTGATTTCTCTTCCGAATTTGTCGGTGGGGGGGCTGCGACTGCGACTCCTGCTGTAGGCGCGGCACGGGCCCGCGCTCGGCTTGACCGGGGCCCGCAATTGTTTCACCACCGTCTTCAGCCGGTCCGCGTTTGGCACCTCGCGCCTTTATCGGAAGAGGACATCGTTGCGATTGTTCATCCAAACTTTCAACGCGGAACGAAATGACTTACTTAGAGTCTTCTGAAGCTTTGGCGAGCTTGATGGTCATCTGAGGAGGAAGAAGAAAGCCTTAAGAGCGCTCTTAGGACAAACCTTTTGGAGCGTTGACCCGTTGACTAAGTGCGGCCTTTCCTTGCCCGCAAGCGGCCGCGAGACGCTGGGCTCTTGCGAGCGCCGCGGTGCGTGTGCGCTCGCTGCGATGGCTCAGATGCAGAGGGTCATGTTTCCCGCGCGCCCGACGCCGTCAAAGGCCGCCCCTCGAGGGCCGGCGCGCCGCGCGTTTTGCGCATCTCCCCGCCGCAACGCGCCTGATGCAAACGGTCAGCTCATCGGCGAGCTCCGTCGGAGGCGGGTCGCAGCGGGGAGACGTGGAAAACGTGCAGGACGCCGGCCGCCGCCCGAGGACCGCACTTTGACACCTGTGAAATCGAGGATCTTCATCTTCGTCCGTCATTGCGTCGCGACCGCACTCAAGCCGGCTTGACTTTGCATGACGACGCTGCGCATCGTTTGCGGCGTTTTCATGGTTTGTTCCTCCGATCCCGACACGAGCCATACATGACTCTGCGACTCTTTGTACCGACGTCCTAAAAGTTGCTTTTGTTCTGGTCGCCGTCCGTCATGCGAGTGTGGCTCAAACGAGCGGAAAGCGATTCCCTCTTGTGTTTTTACACGCTTGGCCAATCAACGTGATTCTGAAGCCAGGAGGGCATCACAGCTCCCCAACGGCCAGCGATTTGTATTTTTTTTTCTCCCTACTCCACTCATATTTGTAGCTTCCTCCTCAGTAAATGCGGGTTCGCACAACAAAACAAAGCCCTCAAGCGACGGAGCACATCATCTTTTTGTTTGGTGGCGCCTTGGGCCTAAAATATGGGTGGAAAAACAGCGCTCTACACCCCCCCCTCCCCCGTCAAATACTTGGGCACACCGAGGAGTGAAGAAGGACTTTGAAAATGGAGTCCAAGAGCGCTCACCTTCCCTTTGCCAGCGGCGACGGCGCAGAGTTTTCTGGCCGGCAGGAAAACGTTGTCGGTGCAATGTTTGATCCTGATGGCCTGGTGGCCGCCCGCCGCTTGGTCATGCTGGAACAAGAAGCGCACGTGACCGGAGGCGCGCGCGACCGCCGCCAGAGCCCTCCTCCGACTTACCGGGACCACGCTGAACTCCACCTTCTCGTTCAGCTGCAGCTTCTTTTTTCCAATCACTTCCGACAAGCGGAAGAAGAGCCGAGGGTTCTGCGCGCACTTGATGAGGCCGCGATCCTCGGAGAACTCGATGACGATGCCCTGCAAAGGGGCGCCGGCGCAGGCGTGAAGCGCCGAGCGAGCTCGCCGCCGCCGGAGGAAAACGGCTTCGGGCGTCTTACGTGCCGTCGTTGCTCCGTGGACTCTTCAAAGGTGGCGGAAAGGATTTCCACGAAAGCGGCCCGTTCTTCTTTGGTCTCCCGATGGGTCGCCACGTTGAAGCGCACCTGGAAACGGTGACGTCGGCGCGTGCGCCTCCGTGAGAAGCGGCGGTTGGCGCGCGCGCGGCTTCATCGGCGTCGAGGGAGCTCACCTTGTCGCCGGTCAACATGGTGGCGGCGGAGAGCAGGTCGTCGGGGCCGAAAGGAAGCCGCTTCTGGCGACCGTCGACGGTCATCACCAGAAGCCCCGCCTCCTCGGGGCTGCCTGCGCCGCCTTGAATCTCGTCCGTCTTTCCCTCGCCGTTCGCTTCCTGCTTGGCGTCCGCTTCCTCCTCCTTGACCTTCACGTCCTCCTCCGTCGTCGTCGCCTACGAGACAACATGTCGCCGCCCGTCACCTTTGGGTCGGTGGGTGAGCATCGGCCGTGACAATAACGAGCGTCGGGGCTGGCCAAGACGGCCACAAAAGGCAAGCTCCCGGTTCGGCCCCGCAAAAATCTCCT
>NW_017842054.1:129099-144762 GCF_001891065.2 Hippocampus comes
TCATCACCAGAAGCCCCGCCTCCTCGGGGCTGCCGGCGCCGCCTTGAATCTCGTCCGTCTTTCCCTCGCCGTCCGCTTCCTGCTTGGCGTCCGCTTCCTCCTCCTTGACCTTCACGTCCTCCTCCGTCGTCGTCGCCTACGAGACAACATGTCGCCGCCCGTCACCTTTGGGTCGGTGGGTGAGCATCGGCCGTGACAATAACGAGCGTCGGGGCTGGCCAAGACGGCCACAAAAGTCAAGCTCCCGTTTCGCCCCCGCAAAAATCTCCTTTCCAATTTTTCCCCGTTGGCCAACAAAGAGCAAACGCCAGAAAAAGGAAGTGACGGGAACATTCCAAACAAATGTTGCTTTTGACTTCTACCGCCTTCCCTGTCTGCTTTGATACCAAACAATAAGAGAAATGAATATTTGTTTGCGGATACGCGCTTTGGCTTGTTTCTAACAAACAGACGAGTGACTGTCCCTCAAGTCGGCATGCGTGCAACTTTGACGCTTGCCAAGTGACCGTTTGAAACGTTGGACAATTTACAAGTCAACCATTTCCACTGCAGACTCCTCCGCCATTGTTGTGTGTGCAGAGTCGATGTTGGACTTTTCAGTCGCTTGGAGAGTCTGTCTGGTTACGGTTTCACACATTGCACTTGAAGAAAACCTCAAGAGGCATCCTGGCGTCAGGGACTTGTTGTGTGGAGGTGCAGCACTAGCTGGAGAGCAGAAAGCTTCTGCGGGGCAGGTGCACCCCACCCCCAAGTTTTGTTTTTTGTTTTTTTTTAGCAGGTCTAAGCGACATGGGCAAAATGCGGGTGCTTGAAAGCATTTAGCCCGGCTTCAAACTTTCCAATAGGCGGCGGCTAAATGACTGCTTGTGCGCTGGAGCGAGCGCGCTACGACTTTGGCAACGTTCAGTGTGATGAGGAGAAGAGCACATGCCTGCTCTTCCTGCTTGATCTTCAATTCCTCCGCCTCGATTTTCACCTGCAAGACAACAGGCGCCGTCATCGGCATGGCGCGCGAGCGCATCCCGGCCGCCACGGTGAAGAGTGTTCGCGCCTGTTCGTCCGGGGGCTCCTTTTTGCCGCGCCGTCTTCCGGCTGCTTTCAGGATGGTGCCGTCAAAGCGTTCCTTGCTGATTTCCAGCTGGCTGTCGGGAACGGGCACGCTGAAGCCCAGCGGAGTCCACTGTGGGAAGCGCGCGGACGCCAAGTCAAGAAGCGCAAGCCGGGAGACTCGCACGAGGGCCATTTCCAAAACTCACCTTGTCCTTGGCGGCGGCAAGCGCCGCAGACGCCGCCTCCTTGCGCTTCTTAGTTTTTTGCTCCTCCTCCTCCTCCCTCTTCTTCTTCTTCACGTCCTCCTCCCGCTGCTCTTCCCGTCTCTTCTTCTCCATCAGAATTCGGTCCGCCACCATCTTGGTCCGACGAAGTCTGATCGCTCTCTTCTCGTCCGCCACCTTTGAGGGCACAAAGCCGCGGAGGTCGGCTCGCAACCTTTCCGGAAGCGCCCGCCGCAGACGCGATGAGAGGCACCGAGGACTAAGCCGAGACTCGGAGGGGGCGGAGCCTTTTCCGTCGCCGGTCCCTCTCTTTGGAACGAGCGCCCTCGCTGCCCGGCTTTAAAAACAACGTTTAATTCTTTGGCTTTTGCCTCAGGCAGGAGAGCTGATTTTGAGTGCCGCCGTTTTTGGGCTTTCTACGGGCTTTGTTTTGTTTGTTGTCGCGCGGATTGTATTTGCTGCGTGTGCGGCGCATCGCGTACGCCGGCGGTTGTTTTCGAGTGCGCTAGAAATACAAGTGGAGTTGAGGCGGGCGGCGGGCGCTCACCTGGGACAGGGTGAATTCCACCTCCTTGTTGACGTCTTGGGCGTCAAACTCCGTGTCGCTGAAGTTCTCGCAGAGGCGGAAGGGCAGATCCCCGTGCTCCTCGGAGGCCAGGATGCCCTCGGACTCCGTCAGGCTCCTGATGACGCCCTGGAAGGCCGCGCGGCCCCGAGCCGACGTCACACAACGGGGATTGCGCTCTGAAGTCGCTCGTGACGGCGCGGCGTAAGCGGGCTCACGCGGACCACGTCGAGGAGACTTTTGGAACGGCTCCAAAGTGCAATCGGTGCGAGAGCAAAAAGCTTCGGGCGCGCGTCGGGAGGAAAAACGCGTCAGGAAACACCGGCTTGAGCATCTCAACGTGCGCGCGCCATTCAAAAGAACAAGAACGAAAGAAACGGCAGCGGTTTTACGTCGCGAGCGCGCTCCTGGCAGGCCAAGAAGGATGCAAGGACGTCTTGCGCGCGGTGGCTGACACAAAGCTGCCGCCGGCAATTCCAAGTTGGCTTGAATACAAGCGCTTGAACCGAAACGCATTTGGACGTACTGCTCGTTTTCCTCGATCAAGCGGATGGATTTTGACTTCGGAGCCCCACGTTTAATTTCAGCAAAATGCATTCCATAACCTTTAGTAACGTGGACACTTTTCCTTTCGACATGGACATGGCACGGTTCATATTTTCCTCTTTGCGGTTTTTCAAAATGATCATCCACGTTGTAACGTGTCTCTATACGGTTTGTGATTTGCGCCTCATCAGGTCAAGAATATTTACAGCCGGAAAAGGGAAAGAAAAGAAGCGCGTTCTGTCGCCATTCCAAAAAACAACCGCGTAACGGCGGAAGCGCGACGGCAGGCGCGGCGTCGGCAGGCCCTCCTACCAGTTTTCGCTTCTCGTTAGTATGGACGAAGGTGAAGGGGATCTTGGGTCGAATGTTGGCGGCGCGCTTCTTCCGGGTCTCGGTGTCCACCAGCAGGCTGAGGAGCACGCGGTCGTCCTTCAGCAGCGTGACTCCGCAGTCCCCGCGATCAAAGGTCACGTTGGTGTGGAGCGGTCCGATGTTGGCGAAGATCTGCCCCGGGTAGGCCGGCTTATCGTCCTGCGGGCCAAACCGAATCAGAGGCCGGCGCGCCCGGGACGCGGCGTAACCCGAGGCGTCGGCGCTCACCGCGGCCTCGGCGATGGGCTGGCTGACCACGCCCTCGTACAGCTCGGGGTCCAGCCACGCGTTGGCCGGCGGCGCCCGGACCTTCGCCGCCGGCGCGGGCAGGACCTTTGAGACGGGGCTGCAGAGGGTGAGCAGGAGAGACTCCTTCACCCGTCGGATGCGAACGGCCCGTTCGCCCGCTCGCACCTGATGGGAGGACGCACGTCGGTCGGTCGGTCGGTTCTGGGCGCCGGCGGCCGAGCCGGCCCAGCTCTCACCTTGTGGAGGGTGAACTCCACTTCTTCGTTGACGTCCTCGGGGGTGAAGTCCACGTCGCTCAAGTTCTCTTTGACGTCGAAGGGAAGCTCGCCGCGCGCGTCCGACCTGATGACGCCTCCGCCGTCGCCCAAGCTGACGATGGTGCCCTGTGGACGGGGGGCGACGGGGAACCGTGAGCGGGGGGAGACGTCGCCGGAGGCCGCCGCCGAGGGATCCGATTCCGACGCGGACGCGTCCGAGCGCCTCGACGCCGAGCGCGGGGTCGAACGCGCGGCCGCCGCTCGGAGGCAGAGCCGTCCGACGCGTCCGAGTCCGACGGGCGCCCTCACCGTCTCACGGGTCTCCTTGGTAAACTGGAAGGTTTCGGGGAGCTTGGGGCGGATGTTGGTGGCGCGCCTCTTGTCGGTGACGATGTCCCTCAGCAGGTTGACGAGAACTCGGTCGTTCTTGAGCAGGGTGACGGCGCTGTCCTTGCTGTCGAACGGCAGGTTGGTCCTCACCGGCACGATGTCCACGTGCACCTGACCGGGCAACTGCCGCTCGCCGGCCTGCGGGAAGACGGGAGGGAGTTCGTCGGCCGCCCTCGCCCGCGCCGGACAAAGCTCACCTGGGCCTCCACGATGGGCTGGCTGACCACGCCTTCGTAGATGTCCGGCTCCACGTTCTCCGTGCCGCCCGGCGCCACCTTCACGTCCGTCGCGATCTGGGCATTCTGTCGGCGCGCGACACGCTCCGTCAGGCCGCGGCCGGCGTCTTCCGATCGCCAAACGTGGCGAGGGTTAGCGCGAGGTCACACCTTCAAGACGCAGGCGGTGAAGTGCACTCGCACGCCGGGCTTCATGGCTTTGGGGTTCCCGAAGAAGACCCCGAAGTCAAAGGTGAACTTTTCCATATCTTCCCGCTGGATGTGGCCGAACGTGGGCTGGAGAGGCAAAGAGCGCGCAAAGCGTCTCATACGCGGGCAACTTCATGAGAAGCATTCCATGTTCAACACGTGCGCCCTTCCCTTTGCCAAACGGCTGCGGGAGTCCAGCCCGCTTTTGAGCCGACAAACCTGACGCCTCGACGCCTATTTGGAGTTTCACGATGTCGCCTTTCGACGGGGCCTCCGACGTATGAGCAGGGACTGGACGCGGCGCACGCAATCGCAACGTGCTGTACGGTATTTAAGAAGCGACTTGAACAAAAGGGGAAATACTGGAATGTATATACGTAGCATTTCAACTCGTCCTACGTTTGCCGGTAGCCGATTGGCAAACATTGAACAATTTCGCTCCTTCAAGTTCGCACTCTGCCCATCATTCCGAAAGGGGCACATCACATGCACATCACGCCTCTGGCGACATGACGGACAGCTGCGTGACCGCCCTCCCCAACCAACCTGCGCCGATAGCCCGAATGTTGAAGGAAGCAAGGTCACGAGTGTGTCGGGTCAGAAACGTCTTCACAATAGGACGTTCGCGGTTCGTTCCGATGCAGCAAAATGCCATCTTTCGACCGGTGGAAATTCCCGACCCGACTTCCGCCGTACCAGGCCGATAAAGACGATTGTGCTTTGCGACTTCCTCGGTGGAACGGCCCTATTTGTGCTCACGGTTAACACGGGGCCAAAACGTGATACGGGCCCACGCCCGGTCACGACAAGTCGAGCGGAACGTACCCCGATGAAGGAGATGATGCCCGTTGATCTGCCCGCCGGCGGCCTGACGACAAGACGGCACACGACCAATCACGTGAGGCATCAAGCGACCCATCGCAGGTCAGCGGTGATTAGACGAGGGCGGTGTAGGCCTACTTGTCAAACGATCGCTTTCCCAGCAGTCCGAAGACCTTGGCCAACCCGCCGACTTCTGCCGCGGGGGCAAGGTCCGCCGCCGCCGCCGCCGCGGTTTTAGGGACGGCCGCCGGCTCGACGGCCTCCGGCTTACTTTCCGCCGGGGCGCTGTCCGTGGTCGAAATCAACGCTTTGATCTGACAGATGAAATCGGAAGACGTCAACGCCACCAACGACCGACGACTAAGTCGGAGCGGCCCGCCCACTCACCCACTCGGGCTGCTCCGGCGACGGGTCGGTCGTCGCTTCCTGCGCGGGTGTCTGAAATGGTGACAAAACGGCAGCTTGAACAGCATTGACGCGCACTAAGCAGCAACGGCATTTCACTTCCTGACGACTTCTTCAGTTCAACGATGACAAACTTTCATTCGCCTCAATGGGAAGTTTCACTTGAACTCAGGCATCCAATGTGGGACAGCCGTCTCACAGGCACGCCAGGACAGATTCAGAGTGACCCGTGGGGTGGAACGCTTTGCTCAAGGGCATCAGAGAACACAAAAGCTTCTCTTTTGCAGTTTCTGCGCGCAGCAAGACCGCACGTGTGGTCCTGTGGCATTTTGCCGCCCCGAATTAGAGATCCGTCTTCCGGATCAACTTCTTGCGGCGTTTTCGAGACAGAGGAAAACGTGTTAAAGAGTGCGTCTCACCAAGTCTGGGGGCGGGTATCCCGGGAAGCCAAAGGGGGGCGCGCAACCCGGAGGGGGGACCGCTGCACCCGCATCTGGAGGTGGAGGAAGGCAGGGAGGGGGCGCCGGACCGCACGGGCCCCAGCCGGGATATTCCCAGCCAGTAGGAGGAGGAGGAGGCATGTCGGGGTCCCAGTGCGGGGGAGGCATCCATTCGGGATGAGGCCCATAGCCCGGTGACGGGGGTCGGCCGGGGTCCCAGCCTCCGGGTGGTGGTGGGCCCCAGCCCTCGGGAGGGGGAGGGCCCCAGCCTCCGGGAGGAGGGGGCCCCCAGCCCCCCGGCGGCGGTGGGCTCCATCCTCCGGCAGGAGGGCCCCAGCCCCATCCCCCGGGCGGCGGCGGCGGCGGGCCCCATCCTCCCGGAGGAGGACCCCACCCTCCTCCTGGAGGAGGAGGGCCCCATTCTCCTCCTGGAGGAGGAGGAGGAGGGCCCCATTCTCCGTGTGGCGGCGGCCAACAACCCGGAAGTGGCTGTCCGTCTCGGTCGGGCTTTCGTCCTCGACCCATCGCGTCGCTGTCTTGTGCTAGTGAGCTAAGCTAGGAGCCGAACGAGTTGAGGAACGTCACGAGGACGTCAAACATCACGCCCGGAACTCGACCTCGGTGGGAGAAATGTTGCTGGTTAATCTTCTTTTTTTCCAGCTGCCTTATACACTTCAAATGCAAAGTATGAGAAAGAACCAGTGTGACGAAAAATGAGACGTGTTCGACCAAGTAGTCGGTGTGTTGCCTGCTGCCGCTGCCGCTTCTTCTTCTTCTTCTTCTTCTTCTTCTTCTTCTTCTTCTTCTTCTTCTTCTTCTTCTTCTTCTTCTTCTTCTTCTTCTTCTTCTTCCTCTCAACAACGGCAAAACACTCATACGTCGGGTCTTTAGCGCCAACTAAAAATTCCGTTGTTTCAATGTGGCATTTTTATTTGTCATGGTCAAGGAACAATTATTGGAAGCATTTTTTTAAGAACAATCTTTATTGAACAAGTTAAATTACAAATCACAGAAAATTAAACGAACAAGTCATGATTACATGTACAGTGTAAAGAGAACCAAAATTCTAACTAAAGAGCATAAGGCCAGAGTCTTAACTGCTTTCTCGTTTTTGAAAACCATAATAAAATTCAAGTACTGTTTGATTGATGAAGTATTGGAAGCGTTAAAATGAAGTTATTGCAGAATAAGATAAGATAAGATAAGATAAGATAACCTTTGTTTGTCATATGTCAATGATGACATAAGAAGAGAGATAGGGTGGATTTACACATCTTGAGTGGTGAAACTTCTCAATATGATACAGAGAAAGGTCTTTGAATGAAAAGTCATTTGCATTAAAAGAAAAAAGCCCATCTACTGTAAGTGTCGCTGCATTTAAAAAAAATGAAATGGCTGTCAGGAAAGTAGTAACTGTTCTTTTTGTTTGATGGTTTTACCCACACACCAGAGCACCCCCACTCCGATGCACGTTTCCAAAACCAACTGTGAATTTGAAGCCTACAACGGGGACGTGATTTCTTGACTCACCGGCGTTTTGGTCGAGTGTCACGCAATAAAACACGACCATTGTTGTGCCAGGGATTTAAAATGGCACGTACTTGTTAGATATTGTCCACAAAGGCTCAAAATGTGCACAAGGGACAAGCGTTAACCGCTTCTACAGTGTTCCCTCACTTATCGTGGTTAATGTTGACCGGGACCCTGCCGTGATAAGTGAAAAACCGCGATGGAGCGTTTTTTTCTGACAAGCCCAATCATCCCTCTGTCACTTTGAAAGCAACAAACGCTTGGAAAGAGACGCATTTGCGTCGACCCTGTACGGGATGAAAGTGACGTTCGCAATGTGTGACGTCAATTTCAGGAGACGGCAAAAGGCAAAATGTCAGCACCCCGAGATCAATGAAAAGATGCAGCTTCATCTGCTTAATTCTTATTCCACCGGTGCAATGTTCATCAGAAGATTGCGTCATGGTTCCAGTGATCCATCCTGACTTTTTTTTTTTTTTTGGTGGTTCATTATTTCCACACCGACGTCTTTTCACGGTCACCGCATACACGCTGCAGCTGTTCTCGTCTCTGCGAACATCATTCAAAGCTCAGTCGTCCTCTTTCATTTTTTCCCCCAACTCCTTGCGCCATCTGTTGTCTTTAGTTTGAGACACGCTGGAAAATCTTTCAACAAAAGTTGTCACCGGTGGTCTGTCCAAGCGTGAAGGCATGAGATGGCGCAGGGGAGTGGATTGTCAATTGTCCTTGTTCGTGTTGTTTCATTTGCTCCTTTTCTTTCTCTTACTTTCACAATTGCACACCTGATCGATGCTCAAATGAAAAATATACAGTACTGGCTGCTGTGACTCTCCTTTCCCACATATGAGGGTATTACTCTCAGACACTCAAATTTTCACTCATTATTATTATTATTATTATTATTGTTATAGTGTTATGGTTATTACTAGTAGTAGTAGTAGTAGTAGTAGTAGTAGTAGTAGTAGTAGTATAACGTGGTTAGTTGATTGATTCTAAAAATAAAATAAAGGTTTCAGATGTACATTTAAGATTGTTTGATTTTAAGGACTAATTGTTTGCAAAATTTGAACATGAAATTAGAAATGACAAAAACAGAAGCGATCATTTGATGATGAAAATAACGTATTTCCCTTGAGGTCAAAGAGAACCTTTGGAGAAGTTCTTTTGGCGAAACATGCGAAAGCAGCAACAAGCACGAGGGGGCGGCAGATACACGCTAGCTTTCAAGCACGCCAAAGGCGGCGCGGTCGCTTTGCGGCGAGAGCAGGTCCGCCTGCCCTCGTAGCGCTCAGGTTGAGAGTTGGGATGGCCGTCCATCCATCCATCCGTCCATCCATCCATCCGTCCATCCATCCATCCATCCATCCATTTTCTCATCCGGTTATCGTCACAAGGGGACCGGAGCTGTCTTCGGGCAATAGGCGGGGGACACCCTAAACTGGTTGCCAGCCGATCGCAATTCCTTTGTGTTTTGGGTCCCGTTAGGCCAGACATGTCCAGCTCCGGGCCCGGAGGGCCGCCGTCCTGCCCGTTTTCCAGCTCTCCCGCCTGCAACGCACCCGATTCAGATGATCAGCTCATCAGCCAGCTCCGAAGCAGCATAAGAACCATCCCGATGATTTGAATGAGGTGTGTCGCTCCTGGGAGAGCTGGAAAACAGGCAGGACGGGAGAGCGGCCCGCGAGGGCCCACTTTGGACACCCCTGCGTTAGGCGTTACCCGAGTAGCATTCGTTGTGAATAAGACACTTAGGAAACTGCCTGCTGTTTTGCTCTTCAAAGTTGTATTCCCTCCGCTTGAACGCGGTTCCGGCAGACTTTGGCGAAAAGTGTAACCGAGCGCCGAACTTCGGTCTTTCACGATGACATCTCAGTCTTAGGTTAGCTTAGGCCATTAGCATGGCTTCCGCCATCTTTCCTCGTCATCCCTTGGTGAGAACGGTCCTTTTCAGGGGGTGGAGCTTATTTGCCGCCTCGTGTCACGCCGCATGGTGGTGGAGGACCCCAAAAAGCAGGCAGGAGGGAGGAGCTGGGTGTACTTGAAGAAGTGTATTAAAATACGAAGGAAACCAAATCCAGAACACACAAAGTCTGGAAAACAAAACCATGACTAAAGCTAAAACATAGCGGTGACCGAAACATGACTGAAAGGAACGTGACAGAAGCAAACAATGAGCGGTCGGGCGGGAGTCCCGTTCTACAACTCGTGACATAACGACCAACAGGTGTGCAGCTGCAGGGGGAGCCCTACAGCGCCACCCGTTGGTCACAAACAGAATCACGACACCTCGGAAGCGACCGTGACTGACTTTTGCGGTGCGCTGGGCCGTGCGAGTCCCCCGCCGAAGCTCGTTGCTGGAAGATGCGGCGAGAGGACCGCATCACCGAGCTTGACTCGCCTGCGGTCGTTGACGTGAGTGACGCACGTGCGCGCAGCCCAGCGAAGCTTTTGGGGCTGTCTCCGCAGTTGATTTCCACTTTTGCTTTTTCATGGCTTTTATTTGGAGTCTTGGCGTAACCTGCCATTGACCGGCAAACGATCTGCGGTTTTCCTCGGCGCACCTGCTGTCCATCTACATGAGCGTGACAAATGCTTTCAACGCCGATGGCGCCCGTCGACGGCACTCCCGACAGGTGAACGGAACGTCCATTTGCGTCGGCGGTGATACGCGCCGCCGCCGCCGGTCGACTTTATTAACGCTCGTGACAAGCCCGGCCGTAAACGGGCCCAGATTTGGCCGTCTCGCGCCCACTAAAACATGTTTATCATCAGACGTTATCGTCGGGCCGCCTCCTTGCGGGCGGCGCGGCCATGTTGCTCTTTTGAAAAGGGCAAATCGGCCATAATTCAGTTTATAAACGGCGGCGGGGTGCGGAAGAAGGGGGGCCGAGGAGCAGAGAGAAATGCCTGCATGAATATTCACGAGGGCCTCAACTGCCGCCGTCGGTGATTCATTAGGCATATGTAAATATCACTCACTTTAATTGCCCCGAAACCGACTCAACATAATGTTACCATTAGCAAATTATTACTTATTTGTGATACTAAACGCTGCGCGGAGACCAAGCCTTCGCAATCGCAATGATTTGTACTCACTGACAACCACTCTCACTACGTGTGTGTGTGTGTGTGTGTGTGTGTGCACATCCCACCTTTACAGTGGATACATTTTGTCTTTGCGGATACATTTTGGCCAGTTGAAATGGTAGCGAGCATAAAAATGCTCCCATGAGCTCATATTCCTCTGTATGTGTGTGGGTTCTTATCTTTCTATCAATAAATGCACGTGTGTGTGAGTGTGTGTTGTCTTTCTGCCTTTGGGAACATTCCCCTTGACACCAGGCGAGGCAAAAAAAAAAAATGCAAACATGATTTTGTGTGTCCACAATTCGTTTGTGTGATCACATCGTGGGCGTTTGAGAGAATATTTATGGGGGGGGGCAAACACACATTGCACATAAAATGCTCCTGTCACCCCCCCTTCCCCCCCAGCAAGTTGTCATCTTTTGCCGCAAACTTGCCTGAGTTAATTGACATGCCGAAAAGCGTGCGAAGAACTCATTCGAGAACAAAACAAATGAGCAGCAAATGATGGGTGACTAAATGAGCATCATTCCGCTCAACTGCAACAGCTTGCGTCAGGATAAGCCATCAAAAATGTCAACATTTCTGAAGGAGCGCGATTTTCAGTCGTAATCTCGGCTCCAGCTGTCTGAGTATCAATTATTCAAAAAGTGCGGCGCAATCAAATTTAACTAGACTTGTCTCCGCGCCGTAAACTCTGCCAAATGAAATGACTTCCGAATAGTAAACGAGCGTTGTTGCTTTTTTGGGTTTGTTTTTAACGGCGCCGTCGGCCGGCGGTGATTTCATATCCGCTGAAATATCGTCTTCGTTTAAAGTAAAACCACACAAACAAGGAGGGGGGATTTTACAAGAGAATAAAAAGGCATCTTTGTAATATAATACAAGTGTTCTCGAAAGACTAAACAAACGTGAATGCGGTGGAAAGGCACAAGGAAAAACATTGAAAAGTCATGCTTTTGGTTGATACTCCAAAACTAGTTTCACAAAAATGTTTTTGTTCTTTTTTTAACTCCAAACCGATGCCGTTGTTTGTCTACGGGGCTTGGGATTGAGCGGCGACCGGTTCCAAATTTGTCTTTAGGTGCCCCGTGATTGACTGGCGACCGGTCGATGGTTTGGCGGTTAGCCTTGCCCCGTGATTTGCTGGCAAATCATCCCAGAACAAATTCACTTCCAAATTTTGTACACAGCCAACAAAAAAAGGCTCACGAAAAATCCACAAAGAAATTCAGGGCAATAGATTGCATAAGACCACTAGTTTGGTTTTTCAGCTTCACCCCAAAAATCCATCACATCATTTCTGAAATAAGAAAATCACTTGCATATCAAATATACACACGCGCGCACACACACACACACACATACATATATATATATATATGTATATAATTGTTCATGATGGGAATTAATGACTCGCTGTGGCGACCCCTGGAAAGGGACGTGCCGAAAGGAGAAGAAGAAGACGATACATATATATATATGAGATGATAGATGATAGATAAAGGGCAGAGGAAAGCCGTTGTCGCGGTGGTGTCCGTCCCACATTCAGCTAAGCCGCGGACGTGCAGCACATTTTCTACCAACGTTGTCATCATTTCAGGAGGGGAAAATTGAAAAAAAAAAAAGAAAAGAAACGGCCACCACCCTGCCAGTTTCCGTCTGCCGGACTGGCTTCGGAGATGTTTTATCGAGGCAAGGCAGCAGCGGTTTGAAGCACCGGCAGTGGCAAAACAGAGGGACGGCCACAGATAAATAAGCCGCAGTGTGTGCTTGTGTGTGTGTGTGTGTGTGTGTGTGTGTGTGTGTGTGTGTGCGTGAGAGAGAGAGGGAGCTAATAAAGCAGCGTGATGGATGACGGCCTTTCCCCCAGAGGAAAGAGCACCATGTAAATTGGCCCACACAATGCATTATGGATAAGGCAGTTGAGATTATAGCTTGTTAATGTGTCCCTCAGCGACGCCTCACTGCCCCCCCCCCCCGCCTCCCACCTGCCCCAACCTCGTCCGCTCTCCAGCCCTCCGTTCGGGCTCAGGCATCGACACGTTGGCCTCATTGAGGACGTCTTTCGGTTCCAGACGGCGAAGGAGCTACCGATGCCGACGCCGCCGCTGCAACTTGCGGTCCTCGGCGTCCATTTGCGGCGAGTCCTCATCAAACTGTGCCGTCGCGTTCGACTGACGCGCGCCGGCCAAAACGCACATTTTCTGCAATTTCACGTCAGCGGTCTGGCGAGAAGTTCGCGGTTGAAATAATGGTCGCGACATGGACAAAAGCTGTCCGTCGATTTCGTTCTTTTTAAAACGACGCCCGTCAACGAACCCGAGTGGCCGGCTTCCCGTGTCTTTCGGGCGTGACTTTTTTGTGGGTCCACGCACGACAGACACGTCGACCCAAGTTGAAGTGGTTTGACCTTGGTTTTGCTCCAAACTCGCTTGCCCTGCGGCAGCAACACAGAGCGAACAGAAGTCACACTTGTTCAAACTACGTTCTCGTGTGCTCTATTCCAATTTGGTCTCGGGAATTGGGGGAAAAAATCGTTTTGGGAGTCTTTGAAGAAGACGGCCGAATCATAGATGTCACGTCCTGGAGATTTTCTGTTGCCAAATTTGAAACCCAGACAGCGACTACACTGAAAAGTGCCCCCGCCCCCCCTCTCCCACCGCGGCTCCCCTCTTTTGACCGCTCGCTTGCATCAGGCCCCGCTTTTGCTCCCATCCTTCCCGCCGCCGCCTCGCGGGCCCGTCCGGGGAGCTGTCAGGCCATCCGCTGATGCGGGACGACCGCAGCGACGTGGCCCGCGTCTGCGTGTCGCTGGCGGGGCGGGGCGGGGCGGAGGCGCCCCTTTCTCTCAACATGTCTTTGGGCGTGATTTCATTCCCGAGAGTTGAACGGACTTTTGACGTGCCTTTTTCGAAACCCAAAAACAACCCAGATAAACGGAGTCTGCGTAAAAAGCTACGCATCGGTCAACAGAACAGTTGGAATGCAACAAAAATCAACGGGAACACCTTTAAACGGTCCAAACCAGCCAATGGACTTGTGTTATCTGCCGAATAAGTGTGTGTGTGTGTGTGTGTGTGCCCGCTGGGAATGTGTTTGTGCGCGCGCACGCATGGTGCATTGGTCCCATTAGAACGGGTCATCTGTCTCTCATGGAGAGTTTTCACGGTTGTGAAGCGGATTAGGCGGCGAAAGAGAGACGAGGGGGTGCAAGGGGGGGACGAGCGATTAAGGACGGAGCGGTAGAGGAAGCGGACGACCACAAAAGCGAGCGTTCGCAGCGTGTGCGCTCGGCACGCCGGCGGCGCCCACGGCCAGTCGTGACTCGTCGAAACGACGGTGACGCTCAAAAGCGGCGACCGAAGCTACTTTGTCATTCCCAACTTTGTCTTCTCCATTCATGTTGTCTGTGTTCATAGCGCCCCCTAGTGGAGTTCGCAAGCTCACATTCCCGTCTGAGGGAGCGAAGTCACGTGTGCGCCACGTCACCCTTTCGGAGATGGAACTCCAGTCACCGGTTTGATTTTGTGACAGCCGTTGACACGCTCGCACGCTGGCTTTGGTGCGGTCGACAAAATGTTATCGAGCTTCAAAAACCTGACTGGGGGGGGATTTGAAGCTGAAAGAGAAACATCCACCAAAGGTGGCAGGAGCGCCTCAAAAGTAACCCTTCTATTTCCAATGTACCTTATACATGTGAAGTTTTGCCATGTCAAAATGAACGGTTCAAGTTGTTGACTCCAAAAAGGGGCTTCTTATTTCATTTGTTTCAAACAACGACAACTTGAGCGTTCAACGTCACCATTTCCGATGGCCAAAATGATTTTTCTGTGAAGCGGGGTTGTCAGCATGCGCTGAACGAAACTCATCCGGGACCGAGTAGCTTTGTGACGTCATCAGAAAAGTCACGGGGCTGCTTTTCAAATCGAGGGATCCGGTCAACTGGCGGCGCGGCTCCAAATCCCTTCTCCAATGGTGCCGAGTCACTCAAAATGCTCCCCCCACAAATCCCAAACGCTTCGGCTTGAGGTTTTCCGCGGGGGCCGCTCCCGCACCCGCAGACGCTGTCTCGGAATGACGCGGCACTCGGACAGAATCGAGAAAGACGATCGTTGACCGCCCCGCTCGATCCCGACGGGCGCGTGCGGGCGAGAGCGCCGCCAGCCGGATAGCGAGCGCGAGTCGCCGAAGAGGACAAAAGGGCCGACCAAGGAAGGACGCGGGGGCCCAACAGCGTCGTCTTGTGGAGGAATTGCCCCGGTGACCCCGGAGCGGGCCAAATACGATGACGGCCTTTCTGGAATGTTTCTGACGGCTCCCAACAGGGAAGTGACATGAAGATGAGGACTTGCAACTGCCTGGAACAGGCTGCGGCCTACAAGCGCGCGCGCGCGCGCACGGCGGCTCCCCACTCTCACGTTCACGCGCACCTCCGTCCGCCGTCCCTGCAAATGGCCACGCGCTCTCAAATGAACCGGCGCTCAGAACGCTCTCATTTTGCCACATGTTCGGCTCTCTCTTGCACTCACGCGGTCCGTCTCGTCACTCGTCGGCTCCGTCGACCTCCCCCCCTCCCTCCCACAGGCACCGGCTCTTCGCGGTCACTCTCTCACGCCCACATTGTGGTCTTGCAAACGCTCGCCCCAATAAGCGCGCGCGCACCTCCCCCGGAACTTCTCTCGCGGTCTCCCTTTTGCGCGCGCGCGGTCCTAAAGAGCCAAATTCCTCGGCAGCGCGTCTCCCCCACCTCGTAAAGCGTCCGCCGCAAACGCCTTGTTTTCGCAATCCGTCCGCCGGGCGAGCGTCGCCGCCGCCGTCCCGCGTTGAGGGCGGATCGGGTTTGCGCGGCATATGGCGCCGGTGTCAAACGGCCGCGTTTAAACGGGCGGGCCGCGCGCGATCGGGGCTCGTTCGTCGGGAGGCGCCTTGTTAAGGTGATTTATTCGGCCCGCGCTCGCCCCTCCCGCTTCCCCGGACGCGCGCAAAGGAGACGGACATAAGATATGCAAATGCCGACGCGGACCCAACTCGGCGGCCGTAAAATGCTGCATTTGCATTTGCGTTTGATGGAGCGCATCATAAAGGGCTCATTAGCATTTTAAACGTGTCAAACAAACTTGAAAAATGTCGCCGGCGCCTGGTGTCGTTTTACTGTCGGACGTGTGTGCGCCGCGCCGCGCGCGTCTCCAAAAGGCCGACGCGAGAGTCCTGCCGCGCGCATCAATATTCAAGCGCTCCAGCTCGTCGGCGAACCGCTCGAGTCGCTTCCGGCTCGCTAGCTCGCTCGCGCGCGCGCGCAGT
>NW_017842054.1:144782-149060 GCF_001891065.2 Hippocampus comes
CGCCCACACCCACACACACTCCCATTGACTCTCCCACGCAGTTTTCCACCCCAACTTGAACCGATCGCACGCGCGCACATCTCCAAACCTGCGCGGGCGTTTCCACTCCCGCGCATCAACTCTCTCGCGCGCACGCTCACTGGCACTTCGTCTCGCGAATTCAGACGCAGACACACACGGAGACTGTCTCTCTCACGCGCAGCCGCACGCAGCCAGGCAGCAGATTTGCGACAGGGTCCTCTTTTGAACTCTGCTTTTCTTGGGAGCACAATCCGACCCCTCCCGTCCTCCAGTGCCACCGCGCCACTCTGTGTGCGTTTGGGCCCTTCGTAATGGGTGCACATGAGCAGAAAATGTGTGTGTGTGTGCGCGTGTGGGGGGGCTGCACGGGGACGCCCTGTGAAAGCATTTTTGTTTGTGTATCTGAGCGAAGGGGGCGAGGGGAAGATTAACATGGAAGATTGAAAACGGGTGAAGGGCTGAGGCGGGCTTGTGAACGCATGAGTGCGCGACCAGTGTGTGTGTGTGTGTGTGTGTGTGTGTGTGTGTGCACGGATGGTTTAAAAGGGTCCACTTGAAGGGTTCACAATCTGCTGGTCGGACATCATCTCAATTTCACACCACAGTAGACGTATTTTGAGCTTCTCTCTTCAGGGGAATCCAAGTTTTGTCCGCTGACGACCCGAAGGCCCGTTCTTTCCAGTCCCGTTTACTTGTTTGGCGCCTAATTAACACCCGAGCGCCGCAAATCTCAATTAGGACATCAATAGTCGCGAATAGACCGATTGTGAGCCGTGCGATTAACAAGCCCCCCCCCCCCTCCTTTGGTTTGATCACCATTAATTAAAAAGTTTTGTTTACTTGGCGAGAAACAAAGGTCTTCTTGATATTTTCTCTTTCAACTTGAATTCACACAAGATGCAGCAGGCGGGGCTGGGGGGGGGGTGTGTCGGTGGTTCTAACAAGTATTCCACTTGTGATGTAGTTGGAAAAGGCTGCGTTCCATGGCATAAAAAAACTGGATTGTGTCCTCCGTATGCTGCAACAATCCCTCAAACCTTGATGGAAATCCTTTTTTTTTTTTTAACCATAAGATAAAACAAAAATCAATTCTCAAAAGCAGACCAACCAACAACAACAACAACAAAACGGTGTGACTCATGCAGGCACAAGTAGATGATCAACATGAACTCGTCAACATATTCTGCATTTTTTCGTTGAATGCATTCAAAGTGGAGTTGTTGACATGCCACTTTGAAGCGTTTTGCCAGCCAAAACAGCGACACCGATTAGAGGTATCAACCCAAAGTCCCAAATGAATGCCTCCCTAACGCTAGCGGGAAAAAGACAAGGAGCACGGTCCTCTGTGACCGTCGGCAGACGCTATTGTTCACCCGTCGACATTTCTGAGTGAACATCTGTCAGAGATTTTCTTGGACAAAGTTAAAGAAATGATACAATTTCGCCCATAGATTCCTCTAACAACATCCGAGCCCGTTTGAACTCCGTTGCCAACCAAAACGGCAGCGTCACCGACAGAGGCGTCCGTTTAAAGTCAGCGATAAATGCCTGCCTTTGCCCGCCTGGAGGTTTTGGTTCGCCGCACAGTTGAAACAGGCTCAGCGGTCAAATCTTTCCTGTCTGCGTGCAATCTCATAGCGTCATCATCTCGGCTCGTGCAGCGGCAGTAGTCGTGGGAGCCTTTTTTTTTTTTTTTTTTGGGGGGGGGGGGGGGTGGTTGCCACTTTTGATTCATGCTTCTGGGGCGCTGCTGTTTTGGTTTTCAACACAATTCAAATGGGAAATGTCAACACAGTATATGAGAGAGAGACATTTGTTGGTCTGAAGCGTGTGTGACGAATTTGGCGATGATCACAGCGGTGGCCGACAAAAATCACCATGTAGATGACTCGCAAAATGTTGTGAGGTGACCTTTCAGCCTGCGTGATCACCTTGACAGGTGTTCTCAATTTGACTTTCTCAAACGGTTCGGTGTTTCTGTTTCATGGTGCCCAGTTTGCTGCAGAATGGCAAAAGGACAACATGCGTTTGATGGATGAACATTTGCAAGGACTTTCTGTGACTCCTCCGGCTCTCTGTTGTCCGCCGATGACGCTCGAAGCTCAGCGGCCGCCCCCCTCGGTAGTTGCGAGAGAGAAATAGAGAGACCGGAAGAATCCGTCTGGCTCTGAATCCGAACTCTGCCTCGCTGTCATACGGGTGTTCCGCGGGGTTTCATTTTGGGGCCCCCCGCGGTTTGCATCGTATCTGCTGGTCCCGGGTTCCATCTGAAGAAAGAATGGCGGGCATTTGCTTTCACGGCTACGCGGATGCAAAAAGGACGCTTGTAAAAATAACCCCGAGAGTCTTTGGAGAAGCTCAAATTAGATCCGCCTGGAAAGGTGAGAATGCGTTTTCCATTCAATCCAGCATTTCCCCCGAAAGCCCATCTGGCCAACTTTTCGTGAGTAATGACGTGAAATGAACGCCTCCGAAGGCAGCGGTTGCGCGCAACTTCATAGCCGACGCACACACCTCGTTGACACACATTGGCCGGATTAGGAACACTTTCTGTCGGGGGCGGTCGAGCCCGATATACGCCCCCCCCCCCCCCGCCCCCGACACACAAAGGAACACTTGGGGACGGGATTAGCGGGTTTACAGCGGATCCACATATGTCCAGTTCAAGCAATTGGTATTCAAAGCTTGACACTTTGAAATGCCACCAGGCGAGAGCAAAGCGGAGGGCCCGCCGCTTTGCTCTCGCACCTTCGGGAGGACCAAAGGGCCTTCCTTTCTTTTGGGCTCGGCCCAACAATGAGGGCTCCGTCAATGCGCGCTTTGGTCACTTTTTTCCCCCTACCCCTTTCTTTTCTTTTCTTCTTTAAAAAAAAAAAACAAAATCATTCTAGCAGGGCGATCTCATGGCACAGCACGCGGGAGGAGAGTGGGGGAAAGACTTGATTATTCTTTCAAGTGCCATGAGTGGCGGGCGTGGAGTGGAGTGGATGGACGGATGGAGGGACGAGGTGTTGTCATTGTGTCATCTGTTGGCCCACTCGGCTGCAACTGAATTGGGTGCATTATCTCTCCAGAAATCAGCAATGATTTCCGGATATATATATATATATGTGTGTGTCAATATTTCTCAACTGACTGACTGTTTTGCTTGTATTTTGATGACGGTATTAGATCAAAAATGGACACTGAAAAGAGTGGACATGTGAAATCATGACGTCATGGAAATGGTGGATTAGAAACATAATACTAAAAATATCTGTTTCAAAGACAAACGAAAGAAAAGCAATTTCATCTATTATACCGATGGAAAAGTGAATTGTGGTGAGACGTGAGAGACAGAAATTCACATTACGGATGGAGACTCAGCCACTTGTCTATTGCTCCCACCAACTCCATTTTTCTCTCTCTTTTACTCTTTTCTTTCTGTCTCGCCATCTGTCTTCCTTCATATATTCCTCTCTCTCTCTCTCTCTCTCGCTCTCGCCGCCCCCCATGTGGGCAGCTGTGCCTTTATCTGTGTGTTGATCTCATCCAGGGGTGTCTACACTATGGCCCGGGGGCCATTTGTGGCCCACTGTCCATTTTTTAAGCAGCCCGGAGCGTCTCCTAAAAATGACATTGCTGCTCATTCATTAGCTGGATTTACAGTGACAGAAAAGTGTTTCCGTGTGTGCGTGTGTGTTTGAGTCCATGAGAACGTTGGAGTTTTCGTCATCGGTTTATGATTTGATGCTCTCCTCTCTTCAAAATTGTTCAAATGTAAGCAGAACTGCAAATTTTTGTGATTCTCTCCAAAATGAGTTTGATATTGACATTTTCAATCGCCGTTTTCATGGCACGTCTGGTTTCTCTCCTTTTTTTTTTTTTTTCATCGAGAGGAACCTTTTATTGTATGTTATTTTGACTGCTGTAACACCTGACCTCCCCCCTCATACACACACATAGATCAACTCACACTCACACCTCGGGACAATTTCCAGCGTTCCGTGAGGCTGCCGTGCATGTTTTTGGAATGTGGGAGGAGAGAAAAGCCACGCGGGAGAACATGCAAACGCCACACAAGAAGGCCGGAGCCCGCTTGTGTTCTGGCCTGTAAGCATCCAAACGAGACGCGGGCCGCTAGTCAGTGCTGCACTTTGTGGCTCTGGTGTGCCATTCAAGCGAGAATGGGCAAAGAATTCCACCTGCGATGTCCTGACGTCATTGGCACTGGGGTTGCTATTCGGGAAAAGCGCCCCGCGGATTAGCATGCATGCA
>NW_017842054.1:149070-151332 GCF_001891065.2 Hippocampus comes
TGGGGGCGGCGGGTCACAGCACTGCTGCCCCACATGCTGCCATATGGCCAGCAGAGCGCACACTGTCGCTGCCGCTGGTCTTCATTGGCCGCCGCCGCCGCTGCCGCACCCGCCACATGCTGAAAAACCAAAGGATGCAGGAAGGCCGCTTTGACTTTTGTTTCATTTCTCAAGCGTGCCAAAAATCAGTCGTTATGGGTCATGTTGTTTCGACATGAGCCTTTTTTGAAAAACTGCGACCTGAACAGCTTTCGAGATGGCAAATTGTTTGGGATTTCAGAAGATTTTTACGGCAGCGGTCGAACCCCATTTCCATATTCACAAGCAAAAGAGGAGCAACTTGCGGTACGATGACCATTTGAAAAGTAATTCATTGTGAATCATTCATCCGATATGCGACACTTTGCACCTCGACGTGGAGGAAACATTTTGGGGTGTTCTCCATTCAACAACTTTTAGGAAGGGAAATGTTGTTATGATGTCATGAGTTCATTTGCATCTTTGCATTTGAAAATGTGCTGCACTCGATCAAACAAATGAATGAGCAGCAATGTCATTTCCAGGATATGCTGCGGGCCGCTTAAAACTGGACAGCGGGCCACAAATGGCCCACGGGCCATAGTGTAGACACCCCTGGATTCAATCAAGACACAGATTTAAGACACAGTAGAGTGCAGGGAGGGGGGCGCAGAGCGGGAGAGAGAGAAAGAGAGAGAGGTCGGGGAGAGCACCAACTTGCAGAACTTGCCCATGAGATGACAGTCGTCGAATGTTTGCTTCGGTGCGTGTCAAAGGACGTCGAGCCCCAGATTCAGACGGCGCATTTGTATTTGATCGGGTCCTCGGCCCCTTCCTGCCTCACACAACACCTACCCGCTCAATAGGTTGAGTTGGACAGAAAGAAGTCTCGGTCCGGCCCGCCTTGTCATCATTCAATGGCTTGCCGTGGGAATTCAGAGAGTGCACAAACTTTTTCCACTTGCAAAGGCTTGCCGGTAGTGAGTTTCTTTTTTCTCTTTCATTTTGAGTGGGGTTGCCTTGCTCAAGGGCACCTCAACCCGGAGGACAATCAAACCTGTGCTCATGAGGTCACGGCCACATTTCAGCCTCCTCCTCAGCGCTCCTTTTCCCTCGTGACTTGATTCTACTTTTTGTGACTTGACTTTCCATTTCTATGAATTGAGATGTTTTTCTTTTGGGGCTGAACTTTTTCAGGAGGAGGCGCATTCGCCCCCCCCCCAAAAAAAAAAAAAAACAGACAACGAGAAGGCTTGAGTGAAAGTGAAAGTGGAGGAGTGAGTGGGGAGAAGAGGCGAGCTCGGGCAGCCCCCCGTCAGTGTCCTGACAATGGCGCTGAATGGATGCGCAGCGCGGTCAGCGGGGCGGTCAAAGCAAGCCGCCTCCTCCTCCTCCTCCTTCTTCTCCTCTTCAAAGGAAGGAGAGAGAGAGAGAGAGAGAGAGAGAGAGAGCCGTGCGTCAGCGTCCTAACAAGGCGTTGTGAATAGCAAAGCGGCTTTTGGGCGGCCGGCCGTATAAAAAGCCGGTGACACCTCGCAGGGGCAGCACAAGAGGCGGGAAGACAAGAAACGGAGCCGCTGCGCAGGTGGGCAACGAGAGAGAAAGAGAGAGAGAGAGAGAGAGAGAGAGAGAGAGAGGGAGGGAGGAAGCCTCGGAGGCCATAAAATGAATTCCGACTCCAGCCCGAGCAGCAGAGCCTCATCCCCGGACATGGATGCCATGTTCCTCCGAGAGCACCTCCCCAGCCACCACTTCCACCACCTGCACCCGCACTTCAGCCACCTGCACCAGCACCAGCACCAGCACCACCACCCGGTCTCCTCGTCCACGCAGGCCGGCAAGATGTCCGAGTCCAAATCGGCCTCGTCCTCGTCGTCGGTAGAGAGCAGCAGCAGCAGCGGCGGCGGCGGCGGCGGCGGCGGCGGCAACAACAAGTTGAAGCTGAAGAAGCAGGTGACCGAGGAGGAGATGTACCAGCTGCGGCTCAAGATCAACGGCCGCGAGCGCAAACGCATGCACGACCTCAACCTGGCCATGGACGGCCTGCGCGAAGTCATGCCCTACGCGCACGGGCCGTCCGTGCGCAAACTGTCCAAGATCGCCACGCTGCTGCTGGCCCGCAACTACATCCTCATGCTCAACAGCTCGCTGGACGAGATGAAGCGGCTGGTGGGGGAGATCTACGGCGGCCAGCACTCGGCCTTCCACTGCGGCGGCGGCGGCGCCGCGGCGCACCCGGGGGCC
>NW_017842054.1:160948-163282 GCF_001891065.2 Hippocampus comes
GTGCACCCGCTCCTGGCGTCGTCGGCCACCTCCACCGCGTCCTCGGCCCTGCCGGCGCTGGCCTCCGTCCGGGCCCCGCACGCCATGCTGAAGGGCTCGCCGCCGGCGCAGCTGGGCTCCGGGTTCCAGCACTGGGCCGGCTTGCCCTGTCCCTGCGCCATCTGCCAGGTGCCGCCCCCCGGTGCCGTCGCCGCTCCCGCTCCCGCCGCCGCTCCTCCTCCGCCGCCGCCGCCCCCCCACATCCCCATCACCTCCTCCGGCCTGACGAGACTGACGGGGGAGGCCAAGGACGCCATGAAATGATTTCCACCTCATTGCCGAGGACTTGCGGCGAGCGTGGATTGGTGCATGTTGCTGTCTGTTTTCTTGTTGGGGCCGTCGAAGAAAATGTGTGCGTTATTTCCCTCCTTGTACCAAGGACTCGTGCTGTGACTTCAGAGCGATGCGTTCAAAGTCCAAGGTAAAACGAAACAAAAACCACAACAAATGTCGCTGTGCATGAACATTTTGGTTGTCTTGATTTTGTGAAAATGAAGATGGCTCTTTGTGCCTTGTACCAAGGACTTCAAAAAAAAAAAAAGTCACTTCCATCTTTCAAATTGCCTTTTTTTTGGGGTGTGTGTGTGTGTTCCTTTCCCCCCCCCAAAATGTAGCAAACACTGGCTTGATAGTTTTGGAGCCCAACTCTTCGCGAGTGGCTCAATTGTCCAAACATGGCATTCGGATGCTTTTCTCGTGACTTCGGTGCATGTCGCTCCAGTGCTGACGTTCCTGCTCGATTTGTTACGCCCACAGATTGCGTGTCTTTATTTTTTTACGTTGTCGATGAGATATTTATTATGAATCACCCGGAGGACCTGGTTGACCTTTCAATAAAACCAAAAGGATGGATGAGTGTCCGAGTCTTTTTGGGCCGGGGGACAAGAGGGCAAAGCCACTTGGCATCCTCTTGACACTGCAAAAACGGCGCGTTGAATTGACCAAATCACGAGCGGCTGCATTTCCAGATTCTTTTTTCATGAAATGCATCTCTTAGGATTTTATTTCGCGCAACCACTTGATGAAATAAAAGCGAGTGAATTCAACACGCCCTCTTTTTGTTGGTTTGTTTTGGGTTTCTTGTTTTTTTTTTTTTTCCACCGCAATCGCGAAGCTATACCGCGCCCACCATTTTTTGACTTTGACGTCCACCTCATTTCAGGGCCCGGATTTTCACGTCAAATGCCCTTGAAGGATTTGGGCCTGCCGTGGAGGGAAGAGACCAATTGTTTTTGGGTTTTTTTCGATGCAATTTGAGTCTTGAGTTGGAAAAACATCAACAGGAGAAATATATTTTGCTCAGATACATGAAAAACAGAACAACGTGTCCTTTTCAAAATTAATTCACGAGAAAAGCCTGCAAACTAAGATGATTAAAACTTTCTCTTAAGGAAAAAAATGCTGTTTTAGCATGACATATCTCTCATGGGAATGAATAAAAAAAATCAAGAACACTCATGCATTAATAGAGCTTATTTATGAAATGTTCATATGAAATCGAATCGGTTGCATTTAATAATCTAGTTGGTGTATTTGCATTCAATTTTTCGATGAGAGAATGTGACGTTGGAAACAATTGACAAGCGCAAGCCATTTCGTCCCCGACAATAATCAAGTCAAAAGCAGGCTTCTCGTTCTGCCTCCCGCATGTTGGTTGTTGCCATCTTGTCTCTGTTCCCCTGAACGAGTTCGAACGGGCAAGTCGATTCCTTGCGTGTTTTTTTGCATCCTTGGCCGATAAATCGGCTTCGGATTCTGATGAACTTGACACGGGCAAACGACCGCATTCGACTTTAAGTAGGGCCGAATATGTTCACTAATTCGCCATTTTTGCAAAACATCATGTTATATTCTTCTTTTTTTTTTGCCACCCCCAATTAAAAAAATACATTTCTAGTAACTCAAAATGCAAAGCAAAGGGACAGGAAAAATGCAAACAAAGTCATTTCCTTTGTACGAGAAGAAACAATCCCGAACATGTTCCATCATCCAAATTGCACATTTTCTTGATTTGAAGATTTTTCTCAAGCACAAATGCAAAACGAGGGCAAAGAGTTACCACGAAAGCAACCCAGTTGGATTTTTAATCCACAGGGGGAGCGCTGAGCGTTTTTTTCACCCGGTCCCTTGGGTGCCCCCCCCCCTGCCCCCCCATGTCTCATCTCTGCAATGACAGAATGTATGTTTGTGCAGATTACAAGATAATTGTTCGCGCGGGACCCAGAAGGCGAGAATGGCATCACAGAGAGGTGGTGGGATGACACGATGCTAAAATGCAGAGGATTAGACACATTT
>NW_017842054.1:163325-164418 GCF_001891065.2 Hippocampus comes
AAAAGGCAAGGGATTAAGCACATTTTGTTTTGGGGGGGGGGGGGGGGGGCTCATGCAAATGAAGATTAGGGGAAATAATAGAGGGAGGCAGAAAAGCGGAGAGGAGGCCTTCTGCGACTTGAGAAGGAGTGAAAGAGTTCTTTTTTTTTTTTTTTTTGTCTTTCGGAATTAGTCGCCCGCGTGCGCGCGCGCGCGTGCGAGCTGGCAGATGGCCTGGAAACAGGCTGGTCGCCGCGCGACACCGAGACGACGGAAAAAACTGCTTCCCGATGACTCGCTGGTCCGACGCGTCAAAGCAAGCTGACTCGTCAGCGGCCCGGTGGGGGGGCGCTTCTTTACTCGCCCTCATGAGGAGGCCAACGGCCTCCGAGGCCGCCCGTGTTCCATCGCGCGACGACTACGGCGACGCAGCCCGACTATCAACTCGGCCAAAGTGCGCGCACGGCGGCGGCGCGGGCACGTTAAAGGCCCGGATGTGCCCGGATTAAAATGGCGCCGGCATTCGGGTGGAACGCCAAACCGGCGAGGAAGGATATCGTAAGAACGCGTCGTCGGGAGCCGGTCAAGAGAGAGAGAGAGAGAAAAAAAGGAAGCCTTCATTTCGACCCCCCCCCCCGACTATCAACTCGGCCAAAGTGCGCGCACGGCGGCGGCGCGGGCACGTTAAAGGCCCGGATGTGCCCGGATTAAAATGGCGCCGGCATTCGGGTGGAACGCCAAACCGGCGAGGAAGGATATCGTAAGAACGCGTCGTCGGGAGCCGGTCAAGAGAGAGAGAGAGAGAAAAAAAGGAAGCCTTCATTTCGACCCCCCCCATCGACTGCGGGGAGGTAATAAAGACAAGTGATGAGGTGCGAGCGTGCCTCCGCTGCCCCGAAGAACCTACCTGGGAAGTGGACGATGAGCCACTTTGCATTCCAACAAGGTCCACGACTAATGAGCTCAATAAAAAGGTCGAGGTTTGAGGATGATCACCAGCCTTGGGAGCATTTTAAAAGCCGTGCCCTCCAGAAACTGAACATTCTATTGCGATGAGAAAGGCAAAGGAGAGTGCCCCCCCCCCCCGGCGGCACACAGGGGGAAACGCTTTAAC
>NW_017842054.1:165765-166018 GCF_001891065.2 Hippocampus comes
AGGCCCACCGCCCTCCGCGGCCGCCCGTGTTCCATCGCGCGCCGCCTACGGCGCCCCAGCCCGACTATCAACTCGGCCAAAGTGCGCGCACGGCGGCGGCGCGGGCACGTTAAAGGCCCGGATGTGCCCGGATTAAAATGGCGCCGGCATTCGGGTGGAACGCCAAACCGGCGAGGAAGGATATCGTAAGAACGCGTCGTCGGGAGCCGGTCAAGAGAGAGAGAGAGAGAAAAAAAGGACGCCTTTCATTCAG
>NW_017842054.1:166028-169686 GCF_001891065.2 Hippocampus comes
CCCCCGGCCAGCCAGAAACCGTCAACATCGGACAAAACGCGACATGACTGCATTCACAAGTGTCGAGAAGATCACCGGGAGCAATATTTAGCTCACAACAACATTGAAAGAAACAATCACATACATCGGGATGTCCCAGCTCGCGCCCAGGGGCCATTCGTGGCCGCCATCCATTCTTCAGCTTTTTTTTAAATGCTCATATCAAGCCATTCCAATCCCGCGCCCATGGTTTCCACCCTGGTATGCACTTGCTAAATGTGACCTTTTTCATTCAAAATGAAGACAAAAAACGGTGCTGTCAATCTTTGCACTTCTGCCCAAAGTTCTTCTTTGTCTTCCATTTAGAAGACGAGGATGAAGAGGATAAAGATGAAGAAGTAGAAGATGAAGACCAAGCAGTAAAAGGCAAGTCGGATGAATAAGCTTTCGGTTCCCTCACGAGGGTTTCCTGCAGCGCCCCACAGGATGGTACCTTTGGCTACACTGTGACGCGGGATTCTGGTTAAGGTAAGCCATTTTCAACTCCAAAGAAAAAGGCCAACGTGGTCACGAAGCGCCGCAAGAAAACATGGCGAGGTCAGATAAGGTCGCGGTCCCCAATGAAAACCCGCGATAACCAAAGCGGGAAGTCACGAGGGAAAACTCTGTCGGCTGGATTTCTATGACCCGGTGGCTCAGAACCGGGGAAAACGGGCGCGTGGCTCTCTTCAGAAACGCCCCCATCTGTCGGCCGATCGCAGGGCGGTGATGTCGCGGCCCTCCTCGGCCCGCGTTCTCCAGCCAGGTTGCAAGAGGTTGCCTTTGGAAGCGTGCGGCCCCCGCAAAAAAAAGCCGGCGCGCTGGGAGAGGGCCTTCCGTGGCTTGTGGGGCGACGGCAGAAAGTGACTTGAGAGGGAATCGAGAGGCGGCGGCCGAAGAGAACAAAAGCAGTTGCGGGCAGAACTTATTGACCCGGACGACGGGCTCAACCGGGGCGGTTCGCGCGTGTGCGCAGAGGCCCGGCGCACCCGCCTCCGCCCGCCCCGTCGCGCGCTGCTCACTACCGGTGACGCCGCGCGGGCCAAACGGGAAGCGTATTTCCAGGGGAAGAGCGCGTTGCGACGAGCGCTCACTCGCAAGTTCATTGCTCCTCGAGCGAGGGGCCGGCGACCGCGCGTTCCCTTCAGGCCGGGGCGGGGGCAGGGTCGCCGCGAGTCAGGGGATGTTGCGCTCCTCGTCGTCGTCGCCGCTGCTTCATCAGCATCGTCATTCTCATCATCATCCATATCATAAAGGGTCACGTGACGCCGCCGGCGTCGCATTCCTTTACAAGCTTTTGGGATCGAAACTCGTCAAAAGATGAATTAAAATGCCGACAAGTGATGAGCTCGGCAAATAAGATGCAAGGACTTTTTTTATTTCGAGAATACGCGGCGTGCCGTTAAACACCAGGATGCTCCTTAAAGACCCCATCTGCAACGTTTAAATACTTGCGAGGTGTTCGCGCATCGACCGCCATCAATCAGCGAGACAATAAAAGTGACAAAAAATGCAATTGACGCTAAAAGTGGCAAACAACTTCTCGCACACGAAGGAATCCGGTTTGGTGGTGTACGATGAGCCCAGGAAATGTCGTTTTATGTCCTGGGTTTGTATGACTTGCTTTTACAAAAAAAAAAAACGGACTCTGTTGTCAAAAGATTGTTTTCATTCGTAATAGTCATTAGGGCCCAAGCTATCACATTTAAAGTAGGCCTTTTTTTTTTCTCGCACATAAACACAAAATAACAACACGATCACATGGAAACATTCCACGCCTCCCAAAAAGAAAATCCGACTTGAGTGATCCGGAAGGGAGAGATGGCCTTTCCCAAGCTGAGCAGCCAATTAAGAGGCTTGAAAAAGTCTTGCTCTCAAGTGCTTTCCTCCTGTGAAATTGCAAGATTTGCCATGAATGGAGTCGTTGCTACCTTGCCCTCCTTCCCAAATGAGCCTCAAGCATGAGGAAGATGGCCTTTTTCAAGCAAGTGAAATGCCGACAAAACACCTCGCTTTTCTGATCAAGGTTTGCTTGCCCGAGCGGCAGCGGGCTTTCGATACCAGATCAAATGGAATTCGGGACGCCACGTCCCAAGAAAAAAACGCGACAAAAAAGAGATGCAAGCTTTGCGATGGATGGAGTGGATCCAAAAAGTCGACCCCCCCTCCCTGTTCAAACTGCCATTTGTCCAAGTCCGTTCCAAATGACCTCCACGGGATTGGGCTTGTTTTTAGGGTCGGCGAGGAAATAAAAGCCCAAACCAAACGCGGCCCCGCCGGCATGAAGACTTTCCCTCCTCCCCAGGACGGAAGCGTCACTTTCGGACACCCCGGCGAGACCCGCCACTCAGGCCCCCGCTCATCCCCGAATGTCCCCGTCTGTCCGTCAAAGCCCCAAGCCGTCTGCGAGCGCGCGGCCCTCCCTCTTCCCCGAGTGTCGGGGGGCCGGCGGGGGGATCCTCCCGTCGGAGGCCTATTAAGGGTCGGGGAGGAGGAGCCCATCCCTCTCAACAATACCTGCGTGCGGCGGGGGCCTCCCGCCGGGCTCCGCTCCGGTGCGACCCTCCCGTCAGACGGGGACAAAGCGCCGTTTGAAAGGGCACGCTTCCTCATCCCGTCGGCGCCCTTTCACGCCGGCGCTCGTCCCCTCCGGAGCACATCTGGGCCGGCCCGCCCGAGGAGAGAAAGCACGGGGTGGTGGTGGTGGGGGGTCGGGGGGGGTCTTCTTCCGCAAAGTAGGATCGATGACATCCAAAACGACTCGTCGGGAAGTGGTCTCTTCTTGCTCAAGGCAAAGTTCTTCCGCAGCAGTGGCATCCATCCGAGCTCGCCTTTCCGCACGAGCCGCCGGGAACCCAGCCCGCCCGCAAGCGTCCCCCGCGACGTCGGGACAAGACAAGCGTCCACGCCCAAACTGAAAACAGCCACCATCACCCAGCAGGCCAAAGTGGGCGAAACTTGATTCTCGCCGTATTAGCGGCGACCGCGTGGGCGGAACCCTCTCGAGCGCATCCCCAATCATTGGGCCGGAAAAAAGACCCGGCATCGTACCGTCGTGATCTCGGCTATTTTCAAGTGCCCCTTAAGGGACATCAGGAACGTCGCGAGGTGCCGTATCCCTCCGGAGCTTTTCGAGCAAGCTTTGGAGCCGACGGTCACCCTGCGGTTCTCCGTCACCTCCTCGGGAAGCGGAAAACAAACACGTCGCGTGCGTCCATCTGTCTTGATGTTCGCGGAGGTCCCTTCCCTCATTAGCGGCTTATTAACGGCCGCTGCCCAGCGGAGAGCGCTCTCCCTGGAGGACGTGGGCCGGGGGGGGCTCGAGGCGGTGGAAGGATGGCGGGGTAGCGGGGGGTGGGGGCTTATTCCAATGGCACGGGGGGCTTTTGTCTACAGCTTCGGCCTCCCGTGCGGGCCTGCCCGGGGGACGCCGTGTTGCTGTGTTATGCGGCGGGCATCGCGGAGGGACGGCGGGGGGGGGAAGCAAAGAAGGAGGGACGGAGACTTGGGAGGAGGCCATCCGTCAAAGCGCCCGTCAACCGTCAATTATTATTCATCTTCATGGACCGTCGACATCATTGGGACTGAGACCGACATTTTCTTTGGATCAGAAAGTGTGTGTGTGTGTGTGTGTGTGTGT
>NW_017842054.1:169715-175043 GCF_001891065.2 Hippocampus comes
AGGGGGGGGCGGGGGGGCGGTAAAAATTGTGTCGACAGCTTTCATTCTACTGGTGGACCGTTAAGTAAAATAGACCCATGTTGCCTCTTAGCAGTCCTCAAAAGTCACGAGCGCGAGCTGCTTTTCGTTGTCGTCAGATGAGCACATCTGTTCGGGCGGCCGCCATCGCTGTGCCGAGCGGCGACTTTTGACCGGCGTCGGACCTCGCGCGTCTCCTGGTATTTGTTGCCGTTGTCGGAAAAGCTCCCGGCATCTGTCAGGTCCGCCCGTGCCATCCCGGAACACGTGCTCCTCTGTCGCCTCGTTATGCGCCGTGCCGATCTTTCCGGGAAAAGTTGGGCGCGGCCAGCAGAGGGCGTTTCAAAGTCGAATAGTCCACAAATCGTCATACCGACCAACACCAGCGCTTCTTATTCTTACCGTACTTGCTCTCAGTGGAGGGTGAGCTTGTTCCGATGCAATGTGAGATATGTATGTATGTATGTAGATATATATCTATATCTATATAGATATAGATATAGATAGATAGATATAGATATATATATGTGTGTGTGTGTGTGTGTGTGTGTGTGTGTGTGTATGTATGAAAGGCAATGCCTGTCAGGCATTGTCTTTTGGCCTGCACCCGTCTCCATGTTTTTAAAAATGTTTTGTTCCCTTGCCTGGCAACCCCCCCCAACCTCCGCCCCCCCCTTTACCCAGCCTGCTTTGCGCACCCTGTCCCGCGCAGCCTCCGCCACCCCGGCTGGAAGCGCGTGACCAATGGGCGTGATTAATAATTCCAATCATTGGCAAACGTGCCAGCTGCTCTGTGGCAGCGGGCACGTCTGATTTATGGTCGTGTAAATGCAAACAGTCATTGTCCATATTCGCAGAAGAAAGGACAAGTGGAAAGGGGGGGGGGGGGGTTTGGATGCCTGCCCTGCAAATATGATTTTATGCTCGCAAGTCATTGTCCCACGTCCCTCGCGGCCATTTGTTTGCAGTCGGGTGTGTGCCCCCCAACTAGTTTAGCTCCGCGTGAGTGCTCACCTACTTGCGTTTTGATCTCAGCGGGCTTCAAAGGCCCGCGGGGCCACGGGGGCTACATTGTGTGTCCAGACGGCCCCTCGTTGGCACGCTGAGGTGTACGGGCTCCAAACGGCAGCGGCGGCGGCGGCAGAATCCATCAATTAGCCACGTGATTGGGAGGCATTAGCGGGCTGGAACGCAACCAGCGGCCTGTCGCTAACGAGACGGCTCAACTTTGCGCTACCTCGGCGTGCGTCACGGCGCGGCGGCCCGATCCGGTGCGCAGATGTGTCCGTCGTTGACGGTAGCGGAGCGCGCGTTATCCCGCTCATTAATCACCATCAAGCGTTCGGGTTTGCGCGCGTCGACGGCGCGGGGAGCAAAGTCGTTGTGACAGCTACTGGCCGCCAACCTGTCGGCGGCCTAATCTCATTACGCTCCCCCCGGCATCCGCGGCGGCCGAGGAGACGAGGCGTCGGGGCGCATCGGGGTTGGCTAAATGCTGCCGAGGACCCCCCCGAAGGCCAGCATGCGTGGAAAGGCTTTGGCGTTAAGAGTAGCGCAGCAGAAGGACGGGTTGAAGGAGGATGCTGGAGCCGGTCTTTATTTGGAGCGGGAACGGATTGTGGTCACCGCCAAAGCCATTCCGTTGGCCCGGTCTTTGCCGCGGACTGCAAGTCGGCGTGTGAAACGGATCGCTCCCTGGACCGTTTTCCGGACCAAGATGGACTTTGAAGGAGAGCGAGGGCTCCGCGGTCTCGTCAACTTTGGGATCGAAATCGAGGTCAACTTGAGAGTCGGCAAGGACCGGACCGGCGACCGCCGCCTCGGCAGGCTCGGGCGTTTGCTTTCGGAGGATCGTCGGGCTTCCCTTTTTCAGCGGACGCCCGAGCGTTTCCGTCCCGGCTTTTCGTTGGGACTTGCGAGACGGCGTTGACTTGATTCGTTCTTGAACGGCCGGACCGGCGGACTTGTCGGGATGGTTCTGTTTCTGTTTTGATCGGACACCTCCTCCGCTCCCAGGAAAAGATCACGAGCCACGTGGCCCGGTTTTTCTTTGGGTTTGTGCGAGATCGTGTTGTAAGTTCTCCAACTTCCCAACCGTCGAGAGCAATTTGACTCCCGGATTCTTGTTTGCCTTCCTCGCTCCCTCCCTCAAAACCCCGGCGCCGATCCCGAGTGAGCTCACGGGCAAAGTTTTGGGCCAGCGCTTTTCCGACCACCGAACGGTTGGTGCCGCGAAGGTTGTCCGAGAGCCGAACCGTCGGCCCTCGGAAGTTCCTCGGGGTTTCGGATCCGTCCGAAGCGCGCGTGACACCCGTGCGCCGGTCAGCCTCGGGCCTCGGGCTGCGGCGCGGCGTCGCCGTACCTGTCAGGCCGGCGCAGATGGGTCCCGGCTCCCCCGGGTGGCGCGGCCAAACGGCCGTCATTAATCACTGCATCAAGTCTCCCCGGCGGGAGGTGCCCCGGGTTACGGCGCATCAAGAAATAAATTGGCTGAAAAATGGCGTCCCCCGGGAGGGGGTGCCGGCGAGAAGGGGTGGGGGGGGGGGCGGTCGTCTGTCAGCCGCTTAAGTGACGGGGTCGCTCCGGCCTGCCTTGACAATCGCAGATGTTTGTGCCCGCACTCCGCGTGGGTGCGAGCGGGCGGTGGGCGTGTCCAAGAGGAAAGCAACAACTCAACAATTCACGGATGGCATCTACCCGACGCGCCGCCCTCTCCAAATTTCCCAAGCAAACGACGCGACAGCGGCACGTCAACGCGGGAGACCAAGAAAGCTTCTTCTCCCAACTGGGACTGAAACGTCCGATGCCGAGTCGAGCGGCTGACCGAAAGCGCGGCAGCCGAGCGCGCGCATCAACCGATGGCTGAGATCGTGGCAACGGAGGAGGAGACTTTCCCCACGGACGGCACAATTGGAGGCCTCGTGTGTCCGCAATTGTCCGAAAGGTGTCGGGGCTCGCTGCGTCTTCGCGATGTCCCGCTGCAACAGCTGCGACATTTCAAATTGCCCTCAAAGCTTCAGAGATTTGCTTTCTTTTTTTGGGTTTTTTTTTTAATCCCAAATTCCAGTTGAAGAATGTCAGCCGCCGTTCACGATGCCGCCGCCTCCGGGAAAAAGGCCACCGCCGCTTGCCGAGCCCCACGAGCAAATCTGCAGTCAGCAAGCGTTCCAAAAAACAAGCGTCTGCCGGTTATTTGGAGATGGCCTGACGACAACGACATCAGCGCGCAAGGAAGGCGGTTCCATCGTCCCAAATCCGCATCCTGACGTCGACTACGTCTCGGCGTCAGTGGGACGCGTCGCCGAAAGGCCAACGATGTCACCAGGTTAAGCGCCTCCATTCTTCTTCTTCTGACACGGGCGGAACGCGGGGGCGACATGTGAGCACAATGGAGGCCCTCTCTCTGATCTTTTGTGCTCGCCGCCGTTATTAATGTTGGTCTCGGAGAGGAGCCGCGGCCTCTGCCGCTCTGTCATTTGAGCCCCGGCTGGACCTCTCCCGCCTCGCCGCGACTTCGCGGGCTGTCCTCAGATTTGAGGAAAACAAAAAAAGCCTCCAACACATATCATGTGACACCTCGATATATCTCAGGAAAGAAAACGCTGTTGAGTGAGCATTTTGGGTTTTTTTTTTTCAATGATTCATTTTGGCGCCATAAAAATCACGTGGCATTTAAAAAAACAAACAAAAAAGGCAGACAGGGAGAAGTCGACCGTGGTTGAAATCCCGATTGATGACCATGTTGAGGTCTTGGAGAAAAAAAACAAAAGTGGGCCAACGGTAGAGGACGCAAGCTTGTCCCTTTGCGTGGCCTTCAGTGGTCCAAGTTGTCCGCTAAGACGACCGTTGATGTCTTCTGCCCCCAGCTGACGTTCAAACTTGTTCTGTCGAAAATCCACGTCAGGTGGATTGTTTTATCGGGGGCGGCGTGCGCAAACCATTGAAGCTCAACAAAAAGAAAGCGTGCGTCGCAAAGTGGGCAGAAATGGCCCGCCCGCGCCCGCTTGAACTGAGCCGAGATACTTGGAGGCAAAATGTCCAAGCGAGCCTTTCTGTCCGTCCCGAGGATCGCCGCTCGCCCTTTTGTCAAGGTGCGCGTCGAGGGCCGTCGTTGGTCGGGAGCTCCCGCGAGCCGCCCGCGCCTGCCGCGCGACGCTTGGAGCTAATGATTAACTCGCGGGGATTGTCCCACGCTCCTCTGATGTTGTGGGAGCGTCGCCCGACAGAGGTCGGCAACCTCAACCCCGCTGGAAAAGGTTTTCCATGTTTCTTGCTTTCAAGGAGCAACAGTTGCGCAGTTTTTCGCAGACCACGTGCGGCAAGCGCTGCTCTCCAGGCTGTCCGCCCGCGGCGACTTCCTCGTTCCTCTTTTAAAGGGAGTTCACTTGAGGTCCGAGCGGTAATCGGCCATTCCCAGGTGGCCGCAAGTGCCTCGGTCTGAAACAGTTGGTGTCTACCGGACGCATGAAGCATCGCACCAGAACTGTTTTGGATGGAGAGAAATGTGCGCCTTTCTCCCATCCAAAATCCACCAAGAAACTGATTTTTAGTTTTTTTGTGTCAACACGACACTGTTGTTGGGCTTTGTTTTTTTTTTCGCCCTACGCTACCGCAACTTGCTTCTATTTTTTCGGGATACATTGAAGATAAAGTGCGTCCGGGCTGTCGAGATCTCCTCGGGCGACACAAGTCGAAGGCACGACCGAATCGACGCCGTCGTCCGCCGATCTTCCCTCCGTTGCGGTCGGCTGATCGTTTGGACTCGAGTCTTGATCGGAATGAAGGACGCAAGTAGCGCATTGCGCGCCAGATGCTTGACGATCCCCATTGTGCTCGCAGCACTTAAACGTCCGGCGAGATTTAAGACTCCATTGTTTTTTTTTTTTCCATGTCCATTTTTCGGAGTTCAAGTTTATCACCGCCCGCCGAGAAAAGCGAGTGAGTGTCGGCGTTCGAGGCGCTCATTGTGTTGATTTCACACCTTTTTGACGGGCCGCCAATAAATCCGGCCGGAACAAGCGGCGCTGTGAGCCTGAAGTTCAGGCCCGGGCCAGCCCGGCGCCCCGTCGGCCCCCCCGCGTCAGTTTCGGCCGCCGCGTCAAGACGTACTCATTGAGCGCGGCGGTTGATGCTTGAACCGTATTCAGCCTTCCCGTGTCAGACCACCCGCCGGGCCGTCGCACGAATATGATACGGGGGCGATTTGCGCGGCGTCACAAAGCCTCGCCGGCGGCGGCATAAATTAGCTCCTCTCGGAGGTGCCGCCGGCTTTTATGGAGAGAACGTCCTCGTCCGCAACTTCCCAGGAAA
>NW_017842054.1:175726-179485 GCF_001891065.2 Hippocampus comes
CCCCCCCCGCCGAGGAGCTTTTCACGCCGTCCGCCTCGGTCTCCTTGAGCCGCACAATGAGAAGAATGGCGCGCCGGCACGACACGCACAAAGAGGCCGCCCCGGACCGCCGGGATTTCACGCCGCTGGGACCGACGCACGGGCCGCCAAGATTCCGGGGACGGGACGACACCTTGTCTGCGTCGCTTCATGGGGACGACCAATGTTGCCGCTCGCGCGCAAATCGGGCGAGGCCGAGCTCGATTTGCGCAATGGACGTTTGCTCTGAACTCCACCCCCCCGTGCGCTAGACGGGGGCTGGAGGCGGCAGACCTCGCCTCCGCTTCTCACGGTTCCTCGTCAGCATACTTGGCACGCGGACTCCGGCTGGACCGCGACGCGCCTCTACGGAGTCGGCTGCGTTCAACGACGGCGACAAAAATAATACGGAGAGAAAGAAAACGCCACCCGTGCGCCAATCGGCTGCACTTGCGCCGGGCACAGAAATGGGGCCCAATCTCTGCAAAGACCAAAACATGGTCATTTTTGCTCAAGCGAAGGCAGCTCCCTTACCGGAAACGCCCATCCATCTGGGAATTAGCAGCCACGTTCTGCTCACAGCAAGAGTTCAAGCCAGTGCTACTTCCACACACACACACAAGGAGGTTCCATGATCGGAACATCTCCTCCTCACGAGGCCGGGCGACGCAGCGATTCCCACATCCCCCCTGCAAAAACGCGCTGCAGCACCGCACCGCAGAAGCGTCCTTTTCTTCCTGGCGCCGTCACTTCCGGGAGACCCCCATTGTGCCCGGCGTGTTGCGGCACAACGTGACGATGCTACAATGATGACTGAAGGCAACTCTGCCTTCAGACTTGCTTCGACCCCCCCCCCCCACCAAAAAAAAATTAACGGCATTATGGGCGCTACAGTATCGAGCCGAAACTGAAGGAATCTTGGAGAAGGTGCAAAAAGCCCCAAGGGTGCGTGCGTGCGTGCGTGCATGCGCGGCGTCTGCTGCGTGTGGTGGTCGTCCAAGCATCTCAGCGTGTCTTCCTTGATCGCTCCCTTCGCTCTGCTGCCAAAATGAATTTGTAATCTGCCGGCAGATTTTCTCTCTTTTTTTTCCACGAGGCGGAATCACCACCTGTTCGTCTCCCCTTGTTGTAACGTAAAGCGTCAACCCGTTCCGGAGCCATTTCCGTGTTTGTCGGCGGCTTCAAACGGCCGCCGCGCAGTCGGGGCGGCCATATTGGCGAGGTCGGGCGCAACATCCGATCGGGCGGCTTTACGGCACGGCGGGGCCGTCCCTCGCTCGGATGAGGCAAGGAAGCGACAAACCAGAGGAGGAGAAAACAAAAAAAAGAAAAAGGAGGAGGGAGGAATAATAAAACAAAGATGACAACTTTGTTCTTCCGAACGGTTTGGCCGGGCCGCCAAGGCCGGCTGCTCGGCGGAGCGCGGCAGCATGTGTTTCGGGGATCGTTCTGGAAGGGGGAGTGCGGAAACAGCAGGGAGCAGAAGACAAACGGGCGATTCGTGACTCATTAAATGCGGCGACGGCGGCCAGCGCCGGGGAGGGGCGCGTGGACCCCCGTTCCAACTGGGCGATAAAACTCCACCCCCCCGTCCGTACCAGCTGGAGCGGGCATCTGTCAGCCGCACGCCGCGCCGCGCCGCCGATTAGAAGCAACAAGGCCGACCTGTGCGGACGGCCGACGCCGTTTTTCAAAGTCGTCCGCCCGAGCAACGTTCGCGCCGGGCTCGGAGCGGGCCGACTTGCGATGGCCGCTTTTGACGAGTCGCTGGACGTCCTGAAATGGGGCCTTCAAAACCCCAACTGTCCTCTTGGCTTTCGGGAAAGGGACCTTCGGATGATTTCTTGTGCCACCGCCGGTCGGTCCAATTTTGTGTTGATGGATGCAGCTGGTGTCGGGGGCTTCAAAACAAAAAAAACCCGACGTTGCGAGTCCTCAAGCTTACTTCCAATACGCGCCGCGTCCAAAGCGTGGGCCGCGGCTGACCTAAAGTCTCCGTCCGTCTCTTGGAAAAGCTCCACATCAGCGCAAGAAGTTTTGTAACGAGAGAAAAGTTTGCTCTCGGCGGACTTTAACGACAAGCTCGCGGCCTAATTAACGGGGCGGGAGCGGACCCGAGCATGAAATATGAATAAGCCGCTCGGCACCGCGCGGCCTCTTGCCCGTGAATGTTTAATAAGAGCGCCGCGCTCAACGCGTGAAAAACAAAGACGCGCTCCTGCCAACGGGGGTCGCGGCATCCCGGGCGAGGCGAGGCGACTCCCCGCGCGCGCATCCGCCGAATACGAAAACATCGGCATATGGCCGCCGACAGCGCCGAGGCTAAAGATTCAATTTCCCTCAAGCGACATTGGGACGGGGGTGACATTCGCTTCGGCCGGCCGCGGAGACGCGGGCGCAAAAGAAGGGCAGATGGCGGGCCGCGCGCGGGGAAAGGAAGCCGACGGGGCGCCCCCTTTCTTCTCGCGCCGGCGGGTCGCGGCGTGGACGGCGCGCTCGGCAAAGCCTTCGGTGCGGCGAGCGGGAAGGTGAAATCTGTCCGCTCGGCCGCCAAAAGCTTGCCGGTCCTGGGAGCGCTCTTGGCAAAGGCGCTGCTCGCTGCGCCGCGCCGCGCCGCGCCCATGAATTGGAGCGTTTACGGCCTCGCTGAAAACGAGCACTTTCTGGCGCGCGTGGCAGATGGGAGGCAATATGGCGCACCTACGCCCGCACAGATGTGGCACAGCACATAACACGAGCCGGGAGGGGCCGGGGAGGCTCGGCGGCAACCTTCTCCGCGAGCCCCTTTTGCAGGCCCGCCCGGTTTGCTTCTTCGGTCCGCGGGCGAAGCCTTGAAGGGGACGCGTGGTGGCAAATTCACTTTTTCGTGGGCTACTTCCGCCTCACGGTCCCGACGTTCGGGCTTCACCCGCGGCCTTCCGGCGCGCAGTGGGCAAGTTCTGCCAACGCCTGGATGGACCGTGACGCGGGTGGACTGCTGCCCCGCCAGGCGTTCGTCCTTGAAAGATGATCTTAGGCGGCCCGCGGCCCAATCTTGCCTTGAGGCTGCGGGGAGCCGCCTCAGTTCCTTCCTTTTCAGCGCCCGCTTCCCCGAGCGTCAGTCTCCATCAAACAGCTTGCTGCGGTTTGCAAACCGATCGCCGCCTCTTCCGTTGCCCGTTTGACTCGGAGATCCCGCGGGCGCTCCCTTCGCGCGGCCATTTGGACTGACGGAGAAGGAGTCGCCGCCCCCGGCGAGACCCGTCAAGCGCGGGGACGGCCCGGCCCCGCTGTGAGGAAAGGCGGAGGTGGCCGCTCCAGAGACGGGACGCCGGATTCACGGCCGGAATGGAAAAGCTCACGTGACCGTTGCGATCGTGGCGCTCAGGAAGTCAAATGGATCCCTCGAAAGTCGCACTCCACAGCAGCTCGGTGACTGCAAAGAAGACAGCGACGACGCCATTTGAGACGTGAGGAAAAAAACCCCGATTCATCGATGATGAAGTCCTTTTGCCTCTCTGTCCAAGCCAGCCCACTTTTGGATTTCCGCAAACAAAAGCGCACTGAACGCGCAACAACATTTATGAGCGCTCCTTTCAACGCAACGAGTTTAATCGTGCAACAAGTCGCCATCGGGCTCGGCAGGGGAATTTCCGCGGGAAGAAGAAGTGAGGCGGGTCGGAACCGGATGCTGATCGACTGCCGCCTCCGTGCTCTTCCAAGTTATGCACACCACCGTCAATGGGGGTCATATGGGCCTTT
>NW_017842054.1:179718-180969 GCF_001891065.2 Hippocampus comes
CCGGGCAAATGGAAACTCGAGCGGCATCCCACACTCGCTCGGCATATCCGAGCCGCAGGGGGAGGGAGAGTCCCCGACTCGGCGCTGAAGCCCTTTTGAATAATTAGCGATGTGTGTCAATATTGCGGGCCTTGACCCTGGCGAGAAAGGGCCGATTAGGCACGCTGCCGCGCGGGAGGAGGGGCCGGGGGGGCGTCCTCGCCTTCATGCGCCCCGCTCAGTGGCGCGCGACGAGGCCCGCTAAACGGAGCCTTTTGACCGCGCGCATAAAAGCCCTCGTATATTCACGTCGGCCGGCGCAGTTAGCGATGGGAACGACCGCGTGAAGCCAACGGTCGCCACAACTAGCCGAGCGCGACTACTTTCTTCCTGTCCTGAAGGTAACAGCTATCGCTCCTTGTCTTTTTCGTTTTTTACAACACAACTTTTGCCATCGCAGAAGTTTTGAGCTACGAGCTCCACGACAACACAACATTTGTGGTTTGAGACCGGCGTCCGTGTAGAACGGCCACATGGGCGCTAAGAGCGTGAGGAAATATTTGACCCAAAGTAAGATCGGTTGGAAGTCTTTGATAAAATCCAATCACAAATAGAAAGACCGAAACAAAGAAATGCTTTCCTGAGCTTTGCTATGCTATGCTAAGCTATGCTATGCTATGCTATGCTACGCTGTGGAACGAAACGTGACACCGGCCAGCTTGGTGAGGAGTATCCAAAATATGTTCTCCTGTTGATCGCCAAGGAACGGGAAAAGGTAGAAACCATAAAGTACAGCCCACTCTTTCCTTCGATCGTTTCGGTCGCTCACGATGCTCCAAGACGGCTCGCATTCTCAGGCTCTCCGTGTGAAAGACAACCCTGTGCCTTCCTACCGTTGCCGAGGTCAACAAGGCAAAGCGGCGCTTCTGCTTTGACAAGTCCTTTGATTTGTTTCAACCAATACCGCGGTGTTCTCGTCTTAAGATTCTTTAACGAACACATGAAGACCACAGATTATTATTTTTTTTTCAATTCTTCCTTTAAGTGGCATACCAGGGAAAAACAGTGTTCAAGAAGAGATCTGTCGAAAAAACATGAATTATTGCCCTCAGGCTCGCAACACAAATACCGTCCTGTATTCTGTACTTCTATTGACGTATGTCGAGGGAGTCGGCAGACTTCCCACCTCTCCAGTGAGCACCGAGCAAAGTAGATATTCCTCCCTTGCCCCGACAATCTTGATCAAAGCGAAACACGCTAATGAAAAGTGTG
>NW_017842054.1:194182-203204 GCF_001891065.2 Hippocampus comes
ATGTGTGTCAATATTGCGGGCCCGCAGTCAGCATATGGTGGGTGCGGGCAGACAGGCCATTGTCGCGAGCCGTGAAATATTGTGTAGCCCCGCGAGGGCTGGAGCCGGCGGAGGCGGGAAGCGTTGTCGGGACTGACAGGGACATTGTGCGCCTGAATGAGCCGGTACTCGGCGGCGGGCAGCGCCGCGGACCCAGACAGAAAGTCTTGACCCTGGCGAGAAAGGGCCGATTAGGCACGCTGCCGCGCGGGAGGAGGGGCCGGGGGGGCGTCCTCGCCTTCATGCGCCCCGCTCAGTGGCGCGCGACGAGGCCCGCTAAACGGAGCCTTTTGACCGCGCGCATAAAAGCCCTCGTATATTCACGTCGGCCGGCGCAGTTAGCGATGGGAACGACCGCGTGAAGCCAACGGTCGCCACAACTAGCCGAGCGCGACTACTTTCTTCCTGTCCTGAAGGTAACAGCTATCGCTCCTTGTCTTTTTCGTTTTTTACAACACAACTTTTGCCATCGCAGAAGTTTTGAGCTACGAGCTCCACGACAACACAACATTTGTGGTTTGAGACCGGCGTCCGTGTAGAACGGCCACATGGGCGCTAAGAGCGTGAGGAAATATTTGACCCAAAGTAAGATCGGTTGGAAGTCTTTGATAAAATCCAATCACAAATAGAAAGACCGAAACAAAGAAATGCTTTCCTGAGCTTTGCTATGCTATGCTAAGCTATGCTATGCTATGCTATGCTATGCTATGCTACGCTGTGGAACGAAACGTGACACCGGCCAGCTTGGTGAGGAGTATCCAAAATATGTTCTCCTGTTGATCGCCAAGGAACGGGAAAAGGTAGAAACCATAAAGGACAGCCCACTCTTTCCTTCGATCGTTTCGGTCGCTCACGATGCTCCAAGACGGCTCGCATTCTCAGGCTCTCCGTGTGAAAGACAACCCTGTGCCTTCCTACCGTTGCCGAGGTCAACAAGGCAAAGCGGCGCTTCTGCTTTATTGTACCCGTTTATTTACTCGACTGCAGATGGGAGGAGGTTCTCACTCCATTTTTTGCAAAATAATAAACAATAGTAAAGATTTGATTCCAGTTGATGGCGAGTGACTGTGGCGTTCCAATAAAAAATGCAAATAAACAGCAAAACAACAAAGGTGCGCGCCATTGAGGAAGACTTACGCGTCAAAGTCTGCATTGTATCCTACAAAACAATATTGTAGGACAATAGCGTGTCCGAGTGTAGGTCTCCAACACGGAGACACCGGGGAGAAATCACGTCGCAGTCTACGTAAGTCGACAGAACCAAAAAATAGAGCCGGCATCGCGCAGCGATGGCATGTCAGAGTCTAAATGGAAAGCGTGGAAGCGCACGGCATTGCGCAGTGACCGCGCGTCAAAGTAGAAGTGCAGCTTTAGTCCGCAGAGCCTCAAAATCCAAACTGGTCATAGTTCGAGTCCAAGAAATGGAAGCACGCGACACGTCGGCTCGGAGCCTCGGTCCGACTCCAATCTGCTGACCCGAATCAACGTCGAAACGCACGACGTTTGCGGGTCGGGGCGCCACTCCTCTAGCCGAGCGCGACTACTTTCTTCCTGTCCTGAAGGTAACAGCTATCGCTCCTTGTCTTTTTCGTTTTTTACAACACAACTTTTGCCATCGCAGAAGTTTTGAGCTACGAGCTCCACGACAACACAACATTTGTGGTTTGAGACCGGCGTCCGTGTAGAACGGCCACATGGGCGCTAAGAGCGTGAGGAAATATTTGACCCAAAGTAAGATCGGTTGGAAGTCTTTGATAAAATCCAATCACAAATAGAAAGACCGAAACAAAGAAATGCTTTCCTGAGCTTTGCTATGCTATGCTAAGCTATGCTATGCTATGCTATGCTACGCTGTGGAACGAAACGTGACACCGGCCAGCTTGGTGAGGAGTATCCAAAATATGTTCTCCTGTTGATCGCCAAGGAACGGGAAAAGGTAGAAACCATAAAGGACAGCCCACTCTTTCCTTCGATCGTTTCGGTCCGTCACGACGCTCCAAGACGGCTCGCATTCTCAGGCTCTCCGCGCGAAAGACAACCCCGTGCCTTCCTACCGTTGCCGAGGTCAACAAGGCAAAGCGGCGCTTCTGCTTTGACAAGTCCTTTGATTTGTTTCAACCAATACCGCGGTGTTCTCGTCTTAAGATTCTTTAACGAACACATGAAGACCACAGATTATTTTTTTTTCAATTCTTGCTTTAAGTGGCATACCAGGGAAAAACAGTGTTCAAGAAGAGATCTGTCGAAAAAACATGAATTATTGCCCTCAGGCTCGCAACACAAATACCGTCCTGTATTCTGTACTTCTATTGACGTATGTCGAGGGAGTCGGCAGACTTCCCACCTCTCCAGTGAGCACCGAGCAAAGTAGATATTCCTCCCTTGCCCCGACAATCTTGATCAAAGCGAAACACGCTAATGAAAAGTGTGCGTCGAGCACAGATTGGAAATGACGCTGTAACGACCCGTCGCGCGGCCGCCGCATAATCAGACGCGGAGCCATCAGTTCAGAGGTAATGGACGCCGGCCAACATTAGCCGCTGACATTAGCAAGCTGCGCCGCGCCGCCAATATCCGACTCGGCAGACATTTGCATCCTACAGAACTCTTAAAATGCTAACTGCCGTATTTGCAGACACTAAAAGAAAAGTGACCCGCCGTACTTGTGCGCATTGTACCCGTTTATTTACTCGACTGCAGATGGGAGGAGGTTCTCACTCCATTTTTTGCAAAATAATAAACAATAGTAAAGATTTGATTCCAGTTGATGGCGAGTGACTGTGGCGTTCCAATAAAAAATGCAAATAAACAGCAAAACAACAAAGGTGCGCGCCATTGAGGAAGACTTACGCGTCAAAGTCTGCATTGTATCCTACAAAACAATATTGTAGGACAATAGCGTGTCCGAGTGTAGGTCTCCAACACGGAGACACCGGGGAGAAATCACGTCGCAGTCTACGTAAGTCGACAGAACCAAAAAATAGAGCCGGCATCGCGCAGCGATGGCATGTCAGAGTCTAAATGGAAAGCGTGGAAGCGCACGGCATTGCGCGTTGTACCCGTTTATTTACTCAACTGCAGATGGGAGGAGGTTCTCACTGCAAAATAATAAACAATAGGAAAGATTTGATTACGGTTGATGGAGAGTGGCTGTGGCGTTCCAATAAAAAATGCAAATAAAAAGGGGCTACGATGCAGCAAAACGTGCGCGCCATTGAGGAAGACTTGCGCGTCAAAGTCTGCATTGTATCCTACAAAACAATAAAACACGACATTGTAGGACAACAGAGTGTCCGAGTGTAGGTCTCGAACACGGAGACACCGGGGAGAAATCACGTCGCAGTCTACCTCAGTCTACAGAACCGAAAAATAGAGCCGGCATCGCGCGGCGATGGCGTGTCAGAGTCTAAATGGAAAGCGTGGAAGCGCACGGCATCGCGCAGTGACCGCGTGTCAAAGTAGAAGTGCAGCTTTAGTCCGCAGAGCCTCGAAATCCAAACTGGTCGTAGTTGGAGTCCAAGAAATGGAAGCACGCGACACGGCGGCGCAATCGGCTCGGGGCCTCGGTCCGACTCCGATCTGCTGACCCGAATCAACGTCGAAACGCGCGACGTTTGCAGGTCGGGGCGCTATTCGTGGAGGCACTCGATATTGTGGAACAAACGCACCTCGGTCCGTCTAATTGCAGACGGCAGAACATCAGACGCGCGCAACGCACAACATTGCGGGGCCGTCGCGATCAACGAGTCTGAAGTCGAACGTGTGCGACTTGATCCTCAAAACACAACCTTGTGGACCAATCGCATGTCAGACGTTAACACGAGGACGCGCAGCGCATCGGCGAGAGACTGCGCGGCCGTCTAGTCCTAGAGCGGCGGCTATCACCCGAGCAACCATTCCATGCGCGAAAGACGAAAAATTGGAGACGTGCGGCAGGCGTCCATTTTGACTCAACCCCTCGTGCCCCCATATGGCCGCAGGAAGACTTACGCGTCAAAGTCTGCATTGTATCCTACAAAACAATATTGTAGGACAATAGCGTGTCCGAGTGTAGGTCTCCAACACGGAGACACCGGGGAGAAATCACGTCGCAGTCTACGTAAGTCGACAGAACCAAAAAATAGAGCCGGCATCGCGCAGCGATGGCATGTCAGAGTCTAAATGGAAAGCGTGGAAGCGCACGGCATTGCGCAGTGACCGCGCGTCAAAGTAGAAGTGCAGCTTTAGTCCGCAGAGCCTCAAAATCCAAACTGGTCATAGTTCGAGTCCAAGAAATGGAAGCACGCGACACGTCGGCTCGGAGCCTCGGTCCGACTCCAATCTGCTGACCCGAATCAACGTCGAAACGCACGACGTTTGCGGGTCGGGGCGCTATTCGTGGAGGCACTCGATATTGTAAACACGACATTGTAGGACAACAGAGTGTCCGAGTGTAGGTCTCGAACACGGAGACACCGGGGAGAAATCACGTCGCAGTCTACCTCAGTCTACAGAACCGAAAAATAGAGCCGGCATCGCGCGGCGATGGCGTGTCAGAGTCTAAATGGAAAGCGTGGAAGCGCACGGCATCGCGCAGTGACCGCGTGTCAAAGTAGAAGTGCAGCTTTAGTCCGCAGAGCCTCGAAATCCAAACTGGTCGTAGTTGGAGTCCAAGAAATGGAAGCACGCGACACGGCGGCGCAATCGGCTCGGGGCCTCGGTCCGACTCCGATCTGCTGACCCGAATCAACGTCGAAACGCGCGACGTTTGCAGGTCGGGGCGCTATTCGTGGAGGCACTCGATATTGTGGAACGAACGCACCTCGGTCCGTCTAATTGCAGACGGCAGAACATCAGACGCGCGCAACGCACAACATTGCGGGGCCGTCGCGATCAACGAGTCTGAAGTCGAACGTGTGCGACTTGATCCTCAAAACACAACCTTGTGGACCAATCGCATGTCAGACGTTAACACGAGGACGCGCAGGCCGTCTAGTCCTAGAGAGGCGGCTATTACCCGAGCAGCCATTCCATGCGCGAAAGACGAAAAATTGGAGACGTGCGGCAGGCGTCCATTTTGACTCAATCCCTCGTGCCCAAATATGGCCGCTCGGCTGCCCGAACCAACGGTGAGTGTTCTTGCGCTAAATACTTGGACTGTTAGCGCTTAGCTTGCTTCGGGTCCTCCCCCCCTCCTCCCCAGCCCCCGCCGGCCAATTACCTCCCCGTCAGTCTGTCACACTTTGTAGCGCAATAAAGGCGTGCTCACGCCTTTATCCCCTTGATAAAGCGCAACAATTAAGGCTCATGTCTCTTTGCTCAGGCCCCTTTGATGGCGCACAAAAAAGGGAGGCCGAAAGGGACGCTGGGGACGCTCACGTTAGACACCGACGCCATACGGGATGGGCGCACGTCGAGTAGAGTGCGGCGAGAAAATCGGAAATCAGAAATAATGACACTTTGCGCAGTGACAATTGTTGGTTGCGTATACGCATCCGATTGCCAAAACGAAGGGCTGTTCAGCCGTGGTGCCGAAAACAAAAAATGCATTCAAGAACAAAGCAAGAGCGAGAGAAAGAGAGACAAAAGACAATCATGGGAAAATGTAAGACGGGAAACGTGTCCTTAAAATGAAAAGATATGAACCGCGGCATCATGATTAGAAAAAGAAAAGCTTGATTTGTTTCACAATGGAGAAATTCGCAATTAACAGCAGCAACATTTGGAAGGAAGAAAGTAGAAAAACAAAATGGATTGGCATGTGCAAAAATACATGTCAAAAATGAACTGTATACAGGACAGAATGCAATCGCAAATGTCGATATAAGCACATATGCATCTGCAAAGGCGGCTGTGCTATTTCAAATGAAAACACAAACTCTGATTGCATTGAGTTGAAAAATCAAAATGGATAGCGAACATTACTTGCACTCATTTTCAAGGTCATTTTGGGGGCGGAAATGAAAATCAACGCGGTTGGAGTCGATTGAATTTCTTGAGACGTTGAGAAGAAACATTGAGGTGCTAAATGCCGCTTGACCGCGTTGGATCGTTGGCAAGAAAAGCACGCACCCCCAACTTTGTGTTGGCGTTGTCCTGCTTTCACTGGACAGCGGCGAGAGGTCGCAATGTGATGAATGAAATGGACAAGCGCCAGAAAAGCCACCGCCTTCTCCAGCCCGAGGACTTTGTCCAAAAGGAGGCGTCGGCTCAGGTCTCGGGAGGGGGAGGCGCGGGAGGGGTTGAGTGATTTTTTTTTCAACTCTGACCTCAGCTCGCAAACAAACACGCCCCTTCGTTTTGGCCGCTCATTCACGAGCCGGCCGGCCTGGATTGATGGACGGCCATCGCCACGGCAACGGCGCCATTGGGCGGACTCGCCGGCCAAAGCACAAACAGAAGGCCGCGGCCTTGCGAAGAGCTGCCCGCCCGCCGAAGCCTCCATCCGGGGAGTGAACGTGTCCATTTGAACGGACAAACAAGAGTCGGTCGGCGGGAGAAACGGGAACGCGAAAAGTGATTGAAATGTTGCGGCTAATTACAGAGCGAAAGACAAAAACAAGATGGAAAAATCCCAGCGGGATGCCGGCGACACAATGCAACGCTCTCGCTCGGTGAGCTGCTCCAGCTGCGTGCCGCCGCGGAGCCCAGAAAAACCAACGCCCGCCATTTAGCGGCAAACACCTGCGCAATCTAATGAGATCGGCGACAACCGCCGGATGATCCGAGCCACGTTTGCTCGTCGTCTTCAAATCAATCGGGCCATTTCTTTTGACGTCGACGTGATATAGAACGTGCATGCCTTGATCTGGAAGCGGCTCAAAGGTGGCGCTACCGAGACGTCGTTCAGGCTTTGATATGTCACCTATATCTTCCCAGATCGACCAAAAAAAAAAACAACATTTTCATGAAGAAAACAACAGCAGACGAGCCCTCCTAGTGGCTGCGCTCAAGATGAATCCAGGGGTGGACACTGGTGTGTTGCATACGCAGATACCCGCGGTTCCCGTTATGGTCCAATCGGGGTCAAGACCATGAAAGACGGAGCCACACGACAGCATCTAAGTCGAGCCTTCACAGCATCAAGAACACGGCAGAGTGGAAGTTTAGTCCGCACGAGACTTTTTAGACACTAACTCCAAGAGACTCTCTCGGTCCTTCAGTAAAAGTGCTGCTGTTTTGGTTAGCCACTGTGACGATCGCGCACGCGTTTCACCCCGCGCCGGCATCCCCGCGCGCGACCCGGCTCGCAGCGGTCCCTTTTCGGAACGCAGGGCCGATCTTATTTTGCGCTGCTCCGGGATCCCGTTGGATGTCTAAAACAGACAGCTGCATTGCTCGAAAGACACGTGAAAAGAATCAAAAGAACGAGCTGCAGTGCGTTTGCGCTCCCTGTCAAAGAGTTCATTGAACGCAGGGCCGATCTTATTTTGCGCCGCTCCGGGATCCCGTTTGTCTAAAACAGACAGGGCATTGCTCAAAAGACACGTGAAAAGAATCAAAAGAACGATTTGCAGTGCGTTTGCGCTCCCTGTCAAAGAGTTCATTTCATTCCCAAGTGACAGCGGGCTGAATTCAAGGATGGAGCGTGCCGACGAGGTCCGCTTCCGCACTTTGCCTCCCCTTCTTTTCAACTGCGCCACCCCCAGAAAAGTCCACGTTTGCATCAGATCCATCCGCTATGCGTGACCGAGTTCAAATGGGACTCAAAATAAGCGGCGCCATTTTTCTTCGATGAAGTGAAGTCCAAGTTTCTTGTCAAATGCGCATACAGCGCAGATGAAATGTCTTCCCTCTCAAAATGACGCAGGTTGACTGTGAATGAGATTTTTGTTTGTATGCATTTTGGTTTGTCAAAGATCTATTTGCAAAATACCTTATTGTGACTCTTTTAATGAACTCTTCGAAAAAGCCGAGCTGTTTATTTGGTGACGCTCCCAACTCATGAAGACATGGAATCGCATGACGCGCCCGGATTTTCATTTTGCTTGTGAGCCGACCGGGCTCATTTCCTCGTGTGCGCTGCCACCGCGCGGTCGCCTTGAAACAAAACAGCACAATACAGCGCAGCGCAGCACTGCACTGGACTTGCCGGGCGCTGATTTGAATGTCATCAAATCTCGGGCCGCTAGAGGGCGCCCCCCCCACCCCCACACACTAGTTCACCAAGACGCAAACTCAAGTGAAGCGATCGATGGATGGCCAAAATGGGCCGATTTTCTATTCTGGGCAAAGATTGCTTTGGCTCATGTGCTCAGGCGCTTCACTTATAACTGCCACTGTCTCCAAAGGCCCCCCCAAACAAAAAAAAAAAGCCAATGGAAAAGCATCAAACTGACTTCATCCCCGGGCAGTTGTGTTGGATTCTTGTTTGTTGCACTCTTCGTCAAAGTCAGAGAAAAGTGGCAAGAACACCATCAAAACACACGCAACAAGCAGCGCCACGTCAGAGTGCGCGTCATTTCTAAAGTCAACCGCCACGACACTGCGAAGCGATCGTCCATCAGGGCCCGATTCCAAGCGCAGGGGAATGGAGACAAGGAAGAGCGCCACTCGGGGAGTGGCGCGAGGATGGCGCCGCGTTCATCTTGAAATGCAAACTGGCGCCTGGATTTCGAAATGTCAAGTGAAATCTCAGGCTGGAGACAGCTCAAATATGCGAGGGGGGGGGGGTCCCGGTCACCTGGTCCGAAACCATCGCCGCCGCGAGTGTCAAAGCGGGACGAGTGAGCGGGAGGTTATTTCCGGACGTGCGGCTTCCAATCGCTTTTATCCGCGACGAGTTTGCGGTGTCGATACGCCATGTTGATTTGCCTGCGCGTGTCTGTCAAGTGAAAATGGAGTTCGAGAATGGAAAAGTCACTGTGGCGTCCAAGCTACCGCTAGCTCTTTTTTCTAGTTATGTGATTTTGTTATTACGAATAAAATGCTATCCTAACACTCGAGCGCTGCACAGAACAGGAAGTTGGGAACAAAAGACCCAGGTTTGGCAGAAGGCCCCCAA
>NW_017842054.1:203330-204944 GCF_001891065.2 Hippocampus comes
CCAACCCCCCGCGTGGCGGACGTCGGGCCTCCGCAGCCAAGGGGAACTTGTCAAAGGATTAGCAGCCCTCCGAGACACGCCGCCCTCTATTTCTGCTCCGAGCAGATTATCTTTCCGGGATGTCGGGGAACAGCTGAGCAAACACTTGAGGACACTTATTTGATGGATTGCGCTGAAGAGCAAGTTTGGTGGCTTGCTTTGGCTCGGTGTTTGGCCTCGCTGCGAGCAGGTTCGATGCCATCAAAGCCAAATGAGCGTTCAAACAGGAGATTCTGTCGGGTCTTCTCTTTAGACTGGGCCGCTCTGTTGGTCTTCCCATCACCCCGACCCATAGCGATGGCCATTCGAGACCGCGCCCACAGTCACCATCACACTGGTAGGTGTGTGTGTGTGTGTGTGTGTGTGTGTGTGTGTGTGTGTGTGTGTGTGTGTGTGTGTGTGTGTGAGAGAAATGTATTTTTTTTAATGGGAGGTTATCTCCTGATTCCAGAAGTTGGGGGTTCAATTCCTTGCCATTGTGACCTTAAGATCAAGGCCCTGCGCTCACAGTTGCTCCCGATGCTGCGCGGGTAAATGAGTAAACAGTGTAAAGCGCTTTGAGTACAAAAGGTAGAAAAGCGCTCAACAACAACAACGCTTGTTTGAGAGAGCCTTGGTCACCCCATGACCCCCCCCCCCCCAAGGATAAAAGTCCGGCTCCGCTACACAGTGCCAATCACAGCCAAGCTAACATGCCGAATATAAATTGGCGCAGCCACCAAAGGAAGGGAGCTACAGTAGAACGCAGGGAACTGCAACTGTGCACAGAGATTCGAGCCCAAAATTCAGCACTTGATGCTCAGGCTGCCAAAGAATTTGAAAGCAACAAAGCCCATATTGGGGTTATGCGATATGAAGCGCGTCATAATCAAGAATGCGCTTTCGATTGACAGACACGACCTCGGGCTCAAGTGGATGCATGCATGCTTGATGCTACTCTTGCCTGCCTGCCTGCCTGCCTGCGACCACGCTTGCTGATACGCGCACAAACGCGGACACGCATTAAAGCGCGACGAAGGTCTCGACACTGACCTCGGTCACCTTTCGGAGCCTTTAAAATGACCACTCGCGGGGGTCCGGAGGGGGAATTTTGCGGGCTAAAAACTGCCGAGTGGCGGGCCAACATTTAAGCGTGGAAACAGGCGGCGGAGGCCGCCGCGCTGTGACGTCAGCGAGGCTGACGAGAGCTCAGAGCCAAGATGGCGGAGGTGAGCGGGTTGAGCGGAGCTCACTTGGAGCCCAACTATAAAAGCGCGCGAGCCGAGCAAGGTAAGGGCCTTCGTCCGAGGACGCGGTCGCCGCGAAACGAGACGAGACGAGTGGCCGGAAAAAAAAAGAGAAACGCGACTGCGGGTCCTGCGGCGTCGCCTCGGTTGTCCCCTTTAGCCCGCTCGCCTGTTAGCCTCGGAAGCCGCGCGGCGTCCGCGTTTGGGCTTGTTTGGCCGCGACAAACAAGCGAACCAAAAAAAAAAAAACAGCCGCCACCTAGAAGCGATCCTGCCCTCAAGCGGAAATACTGTAATGCGAGTCGGAACCGGACGGCCAAGCGTCTCGCGCGGGACACCTGTCACCCCC
>NW_017842054.1:205043-209219 GCF_001891065.2 Hippocampus comes
CCTTCACCTGGACACCGACGAGGCGACCGGCTCGGTGCCCGGTCCCCGAGCCTCCGGTCCGCACCGCCGCGCTTCCCCCGAGAAGCGGCGCCGAATTTGGCGAGGACAACAACACGCGCGGGGTCGACGGCGTCCTTCCGCCGTCGAGGCGGATCGGTTTACGCGGCCTAATATTAGTCGGCGTGGCGAAGCTCGTCGCGTTTTGTCGCTTTGCGAGCGTCCGCGCCGAGCCAAGGTGGGACGCTTCTTTGCCGGAGGAATCGCTCGCGACGCACCGCCATGCCTTTGGCACCCAAAATGGCTTGAGACGGGGAGATCCGTTCCGCCGTCCAGCGAAAGAGCGTTTGTTTCATAGTTTGGACCGTGACCGCACACCTCCGGCAAAACAACATGTTGTCTTCATACGTTGTGTTGTCAAGTCGAAGTCATTTTTGGCCCGGTCCAAGCGACGGCCCGGAGCGGTCCTCCACGCCGGACGACGCGGTCTAACAATAGATGAGTGCCTTGTGTTATTTTGGGCCCGGCGGCTTTGTCGCGGTTGCTTTAAGCGCTTCCCGTGGATTCGCCTTGCCCCCGTGGCTTACTCTCGCCGTTGCTTGAATAACCCACGAGCCGGCGTCATTTCATGTGGCCCAAAAGCCAATCGCCGCCTTCACGTTCCGTGCTGAAATCGGGACCCAACTTGCCGATCGTGTTGTTGCAAGTTTGAGGGGGCCCCATCCGGCCCGCGCCTTCGGTGTTTCCCCTCCTGCGACCGAGCTGCTTGAAATGACGAGGATCCCCTTATGGGGCTTCCGCCGAGCTCGCCGGTGAGCCGACCGTCGGCATGGGGCGTGTCGGAGGAGGCGAACGTGTCAAACGGGCTCTCCGGGACCGGACCCTTCCGTGCCGTGTCCGTCGGCCGGCTTGACCGAAACCAGCCAAACGGCCGTACGTGCGCTCGAATCCCGCCCCGCTCCTCCGATTGTGCACTTTGTCCTCCTGGTCTCTCCGCAGTTGGACATTTGCCCCGCGCGCACCCAGAGAGGCGCCACGGGGGGCGGCTGACGCTTTGCTGGAAAGCCGCCGGCCGAGTCGTCCCGAAGGAGCCGAGTCCGGCTTTGGCCTTCACGCGGCTCGCTTTCTCCGGCCCAAATTCGGGTGGGTGCCGGGTGGCTTTGTTTTCAAAGCGACGCCAAGCCCGACGGGTCGCGTGGATGAGCCGCGGGACGGCGCCGTCATCTCTTCTTTGGGCAGCGGCGGGCGGCGCAAACGGCAAAACGGTTGGTGCGAACCGGCGACGCCAAACAGCCGCGCGCTCGGGACGACGTTCCGAAACGCGTGCGGACACCGGCGATCGGCTCGAGCGGGTCATAGTGCGGAGCGGGATTGACGAGGCGGCGCGTTGGGATTTAAGCGTGCGCACAACGGTCCCTCTCGGAATCGCAAGGGAAAAGCCGGCTCAGCTGCGCCTCGTTGCGTTCCGCGTCGTAGCGGCCAGTCTCGGCGAGTCCAATTTGTTGGCGCAAAAGCCTGCGATACCTTTTTCAAGCCTCTTCGACCGCAAGCCCGTCGAAGCCCAAGACGTGCCGAAGACCCGCCTCGGCCTTATCCGCCCGAGGTCAATTGTTGCCGCAATTGCGTGAAATCAAATAACTCAAGTCAGTGGAGCACAAAAGGGGGGCAAAGTCCAATCTGCCCTCCGAGTTTTGCAGGGCTCATTTTTTGAGGACGACGACCGACGCTCCGACGGCGGCCGCAAAGACGTTGGCGTGAGGGCGGCGCGCCGGGAGCGGAAAAGGTCGAGAAGAGCCCGCGTGTGGGAAATGGATGGCGTGCGGCCTCCGACGATGCGGTCTCGGGCGCAAGAAAGGCCGTCGTCGCTTTTTGCCTGTGGCCCAAAGGGAAGGGCCGCGCCGGAGTAAGGAGGGGTGGAAAAGGGGCAGGACTCGAGGAACCCGAGTTCCCGCGCCGTAAATGGTGGCCGGTGGAAAAGGCGAGCTGGGGTGGCCCCCTTTTTTTTGGTTTGGACATGGCGGCAAGTGTGAACGCGATGTGCGCGCGTGGCGTTCGAAGTCACGTGGGTTCCGGCCCCGGCGGAGCTCGTCCGTGTTGCGAGAGCGCTTGATGCAAGCAAGCAACTTTTGCCCCCCACCCCCACATGAGAGATGACGAACGGCGCGGCGAGCGCGCGTCGGCTTGGGCCCCATCGCTGGGCTTTCCGCTCGCAACTGGCCATATTCGGGGCGCGGGGAAGCGGGGGGGATTAAAGAAGCTGAGCTCGGCGCGGCGCGTTCTCACCCGTTACGGTCAAATCAAGCGAGGCGTGACTCAAGCCTCATCCCCGTCCTGACGGGACGGGATGGCCTTATTTAGCCTGCGCACGCTCGCATCCGCTCGGCAAACCCGGAGGACCGAGCGCTCGGGTTTTCGATGGCCCTCGCGCGCACCGGCTTGGCTCGCTCATCCGGAATGAACGAGCGCCGGCGGGGAGACGGAAGCGCGGCGCGTCGGGACGCTGCGGGATTTCAAATATTTCCCAAGTCGGGATGAGCGCTCTCGCCGGCCACCGCGGTGAGCGGAGGGGCCGCCGCGACTTCGTTTGCCGCGTGAAAGCGAGCCGAAGCGGGTCGTCGTCTGCTGCGCTCGGGTCCGTCCGTTCGTTCGGGGGAAAGCCTGCGTGGGCCGGGGACGGCGCCGTGCCCGCGCTCTGGACTGGCCCCTTCATTAGTCACTATTTCCCATCCCAATTTTTTTTTTCTGGGGCGGGGGGCAAAAAAGCGGCTGCTTTGTTTTTTTCCATCTCATTTTCCCAATGCGTTCGGCCCACCGTAAATTGGATGCGGATTTCCGCTCTTCAGGAATCGAGTTTGTCCAGATTTCAAACGGCCTTTTTGTCACGTATGCGCTTGGGAGGTGCCTGGCCCCATGCGGGGCCCCCGTTAGGGAGCGCCGAGGCAAAACGGTGGCCCTCCCTTCCCTTCTACTTTGCGTTCTCGGGTGATTTTCAGTGCGCGGCTATTTTTGAGCTCGGCCCAGATGGCCGCCTGAAAGGCGGCGAAAGTTCCTCGTGCGTGAGCCAAAATAGGGCGGATATAACCCCTTTTTTCTTTCCGCCCCCCCCCCCCCCGACCCCGGAGAAGGCTCGAGCAGAGTCCAAGACGTCCCCGTCGTCCGACGCGGTCCCAGACCCGCTCCGGCCAGAAAAAAAACAGGTCAGGCGTCGCCGTCCGCGATCGCGACCGGGCGGCTCGGCTCGCCGCCGTATCAGGACGGCCGCGTGCGCTCTCGTCAGGACGAGGCGGAGGAGAAGGCCCGGCCGGTGCAGATCCTGCGTGCCGAGGAGGAGCGGCGCGGCTTCGAGCTGGATGCCGGCGCGCTGGAGGAGATCCTGCTGCAGGAGCGCGTGCGCGACCTCCCCGTAGCGGTGGTGTCGGTGGCCGGCGCCTTCCGCAAGGGCAAGTCCTTCCTGCTGGACTTCATGCTGCGCTACATGTACAATCGGGTGAGGCCCGCCGGGCGCCCGCTCCGTCGCCGTCGCGGGCGAGACGCGGCCCGATTCGCCACGTTTGCGCTTTGAAGTGTGAGCTTTGCGCCCCCGCAGCAAAACGAGCGCTGGATCGGCGGGGACGACGAGCCGCTGACGGGCTTCACCTGGCGGGGGGGCTGCGAGCGGGAGACCACGGGGATCCAAGTGTGGAGCCACGTCTTCGTGGCCGACGAGCCGGGCGGCGGCCAGGTGGGCGGGGCGCCGGCCCGGGGATGCGGGAGGAGGCGCGGCGTTTGACGCTGTCCCCGTTTCAGGTGGCCGTCCTCCTCGTGGACACGCAGGGAGCCTTCGACAGCCAGTCCACCATCAAGGACTGCGCCACTGTCTTCGCCCTCAGCACCATGACCAGCTCGGTGCAGGTTCGCTTGGAACAAAAACAAAAATGACAACAAGCCGGCGATCGAGGAGCCGCGGCGCTCGGGAATCACGCTTTGTCGCCTTCCTCCTCAGGTGTACAACCTCTCGCAAAACATTCAGGAAGACGACCTGCAGCACCTTCAGGTCGGTCCCGTTTTGTCCGAGCGCCGGTGAGCCGCGGCTGAACTTTTGCCTGACCCCTCCCCGCTTCCGCAGCTCTTCACCGAGTACGGCCGCCTCGCCTTGGAAGAGGTCTACTCGAAGCCTTTTCAGGTGCCCGCCCGCCCCGC
>NW_017842054.1:209254-233468 GCF_001891065.2 Hippocampus comes
CCCCTCATTGGCTTTGCACACGACAAAGCTGCACCGCTCTTGTCGTCTTCTCGTTAGTCGCTCATGTTCCTCATTCGGGATTGGAGTTTCCCCTACGAGCACGACTACGGCCTGGAGGGAGGCGACGCCTTCCTGAGCAAGCGACTTCAGGTGAGGCCCGCCCGATACCGCGACCCCGACGACGACGAGCTTTCTGGCTCAATGGCGAGCGAGAGAGGCGCCGCGGGCGTCCGGACCGCATAGAGCGGAAGCCGGGCCAAGCGTTAGCTCGTCCGCCGGCCGCATCGCGCTCGCAAACGTTTCTTCTTGCCGCTTTTGTGCTGCCGATGGACCCGCGAGACACGTTCAACAGACGCTCAACGCGAGCATCGTCGTCGCGTTTCGCTCGGCTCGGCGCAACCCCGCGTCGAGCCTCCCCGTCACGCTGACGTCGTCTCGCGATCGCCCGCCCGCGACCTCCCGGCCCGGACGAGCGCGTCTTTGCCGACTCGGATGGCGAAATGTTCCCGACGTGACGGGCGCGCGGCCGTGCGCCCCCGCAGGTGAAGCAGAACCAGCACGAGGAGCTGCAGAACGTCCGCAAGCACATCCGCTCGTGCTTCTCCAACATCGGCTGCTTCCTGCTGCCCCACCCGGGCCTCAAGGTGTCCACCAACCCTCGCTTTGATGGCCGGCTACGAGGTAACGTGGCTCAAATGCGCGTCGCCGTGTGCGCCGGAAGGACCCGAGCGGCAGGTTTTTGGTTTTTTGGGGGTTTTTTGTTTGCGTTTCAGACATCGACGGGGACTTTAAGCGGGAGCTGTCGCGGCTGGTGCCTCTCCTCCTGGCCCCCGAACGGCTGGTGGTCAAAGAGATCGGCGGCAACAAAGTCACGTGTCGCGATCTCGTGGAGTACTTCAAGGTAGGCCTTTTCCGCGGACGCCGCGCAAAAGTCACGAATGGGCCGCTCGGGCTAATATTGAACATCCCGTGACGTCCCCAAGGCGTACATCAAGATCTATCAAGGTGAAGAGCTGCCTCATCCAAAGTCCATGTTGCAGGTTGGCCGTGCATGTTTTTTTTTTTTTTTTTCACCTCCCGCCTGTCACGCCGCCCCGGAGACATTCCCTATCGCAATGTTTGTCTGTTCGCCGTTTCCCAGGCGACGGCAGAGGCAAACAACCTGACCGCCGTCGCGGGAGCCAAAGACATGTACAGCAAGAACATGGAGCAGGTCAGCACGTCGGGCGCGGGCGCGGCCCCCTTCAAAACAAAACGCCATCGGGTCAATGCCAAATGCCCAAACGGTTTTTCAAACTCGTCGGCCGGGCCGCCAAATTTGTCAGTGAAGCGCGTGCTTCGGACTTGCCGTCTCTTGAGCGGAAAGTACGACAACTTTGCAAAATTCCAGCAAACCAGCGCGGCGTAATCGGATGGCACCGAGTCATCGATCGCCGTTGCGAACGCGTCTCTGGCTTCGTGGCACTTTTCACGTGGCAGGAAACAATCACAAGTCAACACCCTTTCCAAACGGCAGCCTTCGCCATTCGCAAGTTGCGTTCTTCCGACGGCGCGACGTCGATTTCCGGTCAATCCGTCACTCCCCCTCCCCCTCCCCTCCTCCGCTGTGGGATTTCAGGTGTGCGGCGGCGACAAGCCCTACATGGCCCCCGCCGACCTGGAGCGCCGCCACGACGAGTTCCGCGAGCACTCGGTGCGCTACTTCCGCTCGGTGAAGAAGATGGGCGGCGCCGAGTTCTGCCAGCGCTACCAGAGCCGGCTGGAGGCCGAGCTGGACCGGGCCTTCGGCAACTTCTGCAAGCACAACGACGGCAAGAACATCTTCTACGCCGCGCGCACGCCCGCCACGCTCTTCGCCGTCATGTTCGCCGCCTACGTGGCGTCGGGCGTGACGGGCTTCGTGGGCCTGAGCGCGCTGGCGGCGCTGGCCAACCTGCTGATGGGCCTGGCGCTCTTGGCGCTCTGCGCGTGGGCGTACGTCAAGTACTCGGGCGAGTTCCGCGAGGTGGGCGCCGTCATCGACCTGGCGGCCGAGACGCTGTGGGAACAGGTCAGTTGATCCGCGCCTTTCGGCCTTTCCCTCTGCCCGTACGCCGTCGTGCGTGCGGACGCCTGTAATTGTTGTCCGCGTTCCTTTCTGTCTTCCGGTCACTCGCTATTTGTTTCAGGGCGTACTCCCCCGAAAAAAGCAAAACAAACCAAAGCATTCCAATTCGACACCGTCGTGGGCACACGCGCGCTCGCAATGTCTGAAACGATGACTGCGGTCGCTCCTCTTGCGGCGCCATTGGGCGTGGACCGACGCGCGTTTCTTGAGCCATTTCTTAGGAAATCGCAATGTCGTGTACAAGTCAAGACAACTTGATGGTCAAATGCGCGTTTCTTCCCTCTCAACAAGACAACAAGAGGAGCCGCTGCGGGTGCCCGCGCCGCCGTCAAAAGAACAGTGAACAAAAAATGCCCAAATAATCCAACGCAACACGTAAGGCACAGACAGTCGTGCAATCCGAAGCGCTTTTCCCGCATCCGCTTTGTTGTTTGAAGCAGTTCTCGATGAAAGACGAGCGAATCACAAAACACGACCGTCGGTGCTCACTGTAAACAAAGATGAGAAACAATCCGTGCATAAAAAAGGGGGTGGGGGGAGTACGCCCCACAGAAGCAAACGTTTGACCGCCAACGACCCTCCTCGTCCTCATCCGGCCTGCACTTTTTTTTTTTTTTTTTTCTTCCTCCTGCCCGTGACTTGCCATTTTCTTCCTCTTTCATTTGCGCTGATCCTTTTGGATCTCTCTTCCGGTTCTGGCGGGTAACTGCCGCTCTTCCTCCTCGCTGTGCTCCTCAGGTTTTTTCCAAACTTTGCGACCACGTGACCAGGGGCGCGGCGCGGCCCGCCGCTCTTCTGGCGTTGGCGGCGCCGGCGGCGCTCTCGCCCCCCAACAACAACAACTACCGCCAAAGGAAGAGCCGCTCAGACCGCCCGCGCGTTGTCGCGTCCGCACTTTTAGCCGTTTGTTCACACGCTGGACTCTGTGGCCACGCCCACGACAGGATCTCACGGTTGCTATTGGTCGTCTTCTTACCATGTCTTTTTTAAAAATGATTATTATTTTTCTTTTTAAGGAGACCTTTTCAGTTGGCTTCAGTTTTATACTTTGGAGGTGTTTTGATGTTGTGCATGCTCAACGACCCTTCCTTTTACTCTTCTCTTTCTAATTTTACATTTGAGCCTTTTTCCCGCTTTCCCAAACCTAATTTGACACCATCTATAAATGTGTGTGTGTGTGTATGAATAGGTAAAATTGTATCTTAGAAAAAAACAGGATAGTATAAATGTAATAAACACAACACATAGGTACATTCGTATTAAAAAAAATCTAGATGTATTTTTTAAAATTGTATATACATTTAAATGTTTTTGAAAATACAACAAAGGGGTGAAATTTGTATTTAAAATAGATGTTTTTTTCTTTAGTATGTAGTATATAATTTAAAATATCGCTTGTCCGTAAAAATAGTCAGGTCAATGTATATTTGAAACGTATGGTAATTGGCAGCGGGAGGTCTATTTTTAGGTGCTAACATTTGTCCTTCGCATTGTGTCCTTTTTAAAATTGGATCTGAATTTGTTTTCAAGTACAGCGTGTTGGTGGAAATGTTCTAAAGGTCAAATTCAATAAGCGCCACGCTGGCCGAGGGGGGTTAGCACATCCGTCTTAAGTGCATGTCGCTTTTATATGTTGTCGGTACAAAGTTCAAGTCTCCAACCATTCACAGTATTTAGAAGGTTTCATTATATTGGGGTCCCCGCTTGCTTTGATGTCAATACTTTTTCTTTGTCTGTGGACATACCGTCTCTCCGTTTGCCCGCAAGTGTTGCTCACTGCGTGCGCTTTGGCTGTGCTTGCAGGTTCTCAAGCCGCTCAGTGAACATTACATGGAAGACAACGTGCGGCAGACGGTGGTGAACTCGCTCAAAGCCGGCCTGACCGAACCCGGCGGCAGCGGTGGTGGCGGCAGCGGCGGCGGCTCCTCTTCACTGGCCTCCACCTCCACCTTCCCCTCCTCCTCTTCTTCTTCACAGCAGCAGCAACAAAACGCCAAGTTAAAGACGCACTGATGCACTTCCCTCATCACCATCACTCTTCCTCATGTGCTTACAACTGCGAGGAGTCCATCAACACCAAAGCTTGCAGTGGCCTTTTGCCAAAAAAAAAACCCCAAATCATCCTCGAAAATGGACGCCAACACATTGCCTTGAAAGCACAACTATTCCCAACCAGGTCTTTTAGAAACAACATGGAAGGCAAATGCAAGCATTGTGAGAAGCTGCTGACTACGTTAAGATGCGTCTGTAACCTCGTGCCATTGTCATCGATAGAAACTGTAAGGGCCAGTCAGCCATTGAGTTTGGTGGAGTTGCGAGCCAGGCACTTTGACGTGGTTTGTGGTCCTCTTCTGCGTGGCGCTCACATGAGCTAAGGTCGAAGCATTTGGACTTGTGCCTGGAAACACTTCATTTGCTCCCTGACTGACATTTTGACAATAAAGACAATTAAGTGACGTTAAGCTAGTTTAAGGCTTTAGCTGGCTCTTATCTTACAGCCCCGCCCCCTACTTTAAATTACTCTCAGGCTGACATTTAGATGTTTAAAAAAAAAAAAAGTGAAATTGGAGCAAGTTTAAGGCTTTAGATTGCAGGCTAAGTTGTATTTTTCCCCAGGCTTGAATCTGCTTAATTTCTCATACTTTTTGTCCGTCGCATATTTAACAATCCAACCTTCTCGTAGGCTCCCACGCTGACGTTTCGACGAGTTAAAGCCAAGGCACAGCGAGAGTTTCACGATTTCGCTTCATAGGCTTAAGAAATGCTCCAGCAAATTTGCCTTACTTTTTTTCACGGTAAGCTAAAGGTTGAATATCTGCTTCATTCACACTAATTCATGTCAAAACGATTCCAAACTTAACTACACCCTGGTTTATTTTTTCACAAGTACTTAATTTGACACGGACAAAAAAAAAAAAAAACCGATAAGACGCAGATAGAGCAAGTGGAAGGCTTTGGCAAGATGTTGGTGTAGCTTGCTCCTTGTCTGTGCTTTTCGAAAGGCATTCGCCGCTTGCCTGCGCCGCTCCCTCGAGAGAAAACCGCAGGTGACTCGGTCAGTTTTCTCCAACAATGGTTCGTAATGTGGTTAAAACTCGAGTATGACTCCAAATGTGACTTCTGCCCTTTGACGGTCGCACTCCTTCGATTCTCAGGAGCCAACAAGCGAGTAGCAGCATCATTGAATCACCTCAAGCGCCAGGGTTTTGTTACACACTCAGCTTGCATGTTAGAAATGTAATTTAAATCAACTTTGAATACGTTTTGTAGCGAATTAAGATTGTTTTGGTTTGGCTTCATTTACCTGTCCGGTGTCGTTTTGCTGCTGTACAAGTGTTTAGACGAGGACGCCATAAAATGTGATTGATTGAATGAGGCGGAAGTGTGATTCCTGTCCACATTAAAAAAAGACAAATCAATCAATGGTAATTTATTTTTGAATAAAGTGTTTACCTTGGGAATTAACCATAAGACCCATTTCGCTTTTTTTTTTAAATAGAGGCGCCGACTTGACGAATTTAGCTGCGGTTCCGGAAATGACCGTGTAGGGGAGCCAAAGCTTTAAAAATCCTCGAATCGGCGAACCCGCGGACTCCCTTCCGCTACACTGGCGCTTACAACCTTTTTCCTTTTTATCCATGTTCTGCAACCACTGGCAGAGGTTCTCAATGTCTCTGAAAAATAAACTTGGCGAGTTTGTAAAAAATTACGTAAACACTGGATGAGAAACGGCAGCAGGGTCGTTCGAACCAAGTGGCACTTGGCATATCAAACGGACTTGGTTTGGGCAGACAAATTCGCATTCAATCTCGTTCGAATGGAGATGAACATTTCAAAGGGGGGTAAAAAGGAGTACAATCACAGAGCAAGGTTATGATATGAAAACAAATCATTTGAAAAGTCATGACAGTAAAGCTGTGATATGGAGCGGATTCAGTTTTATTTTTACATTTGAGGACAAATATGAAACGTCCATTTTTTAACAAGAACATGCTTCACAATATAAGTCGGGCCAGTCATTACTTTAAAAAACTGGAAAAGATTTGCGTTCTACAATACAGCTATTTTATAGATATTGTAAGGTGTAAATGCCTTTTGTTCAGTTCATAATTGGAAAGAAAAAAAAAGGTTTTCTTCATGGGGGGAGGGGGAAGTCCATTGAAATGTTTTTAATTAACATTGAAAATTTAAATCACACTTTCTACCAAAAAAATAAATAAAATCATTCCAGTACATGAAAAGTCCATTTTTTTACTACACAGTGAAACTCCTCCACAACGAAACCTGCATGGGCGAAAATACCCTGTGTGACAAAATTTTTATGCATGAAAGCCATTCCAACTTTTCTGCTCCCCCGACAACGAAAAGTCCCCCTGTTCCGTTATACGAAATCTTTTTCTCTCCTCTTGCCTCGCAACGAGATTGACTACATTTCTTTCCCTTTTTAACTTTCTATGCTGGCTATCTGAAGTGTCAACTAAGTGTATGCTCATACTTATGCACTATTGGAATAAAAAAAGTACACATATACGTTTTTTGTGTGTGTTCGTGTGTACGCCTGAGATAAAATTTGCTACAGTGCAAAGTCCCCTGTTGTGAAAAATGTCTTGCTGCAAACATGATTTCGTTGTAGAGGAGTTTCACTGTACAGCTAAAATTTTTAGTTGACATCTTTCGTATAATGTTCCAATTCTTTTAATCAGGTTATAAGCTTCTCAAAAAGCATTAATAGGGGGTAACACCTAATTTGGTGACAAAATGTTAAATTAAACAAAACTTTGTAAAGGTTTAATGATGAAACTAATCTTCCAAAATTAAAACCTTCCCTGTCACTGTACAAGTTTCTAAGAAAATAGTCAGCATCTTACAAGGATTGTACAGAATAAATGGCGAAAAAAAATTGGAATACAAGCCAGTCTCAAAGACTAAAATATGTTCCATTTTTACACTGCAGTTGTCAAGGTAGCTTTTTGTAATACGGTACTACAAGAATCTTGAGAAAATAGCTCGAGTGCATGAACACATTTGTGATCAAATAAAACATTTTTTTCCCCCAGCCCACACACTAAATTTAGGACAAACAAGTCCTTTCACCACCTCGTAAGACTCTTCTGTCAAAGTACTGAGAATGAGCACGCATGCTAAAACAGGGAGAAGCGTCTGCTTTGCCCAAATTGTATATAAATATAAAAAAATGTATGTACACAACCAGATCATAATTTAAGAATTACTGCTTGTTTTTTTTCCACACAACATAGCTGTAATTTCATGGGAATCCATGTTGCTTGTAATATGACATCTCAGAATTCAAATGATTTTTTTTTTCCCCTCAGAATATGACCAATTCATTCACATAACATCTTCCTACTTCATTCTCATGCAATTGAACTTTTTTGTTACTGTGAGGCTGACAAATATTTGGATTCTCTTGGGTGTGGCCTTAATTCATATCTTTGGACAAGTTCTGGTGCAAACAAATCTAAAACGCGAAGATAGGGCAAAGATGACCAAATCTGAAAAGAGCCTCGTTCATAAAAACGTGTCAACTAAGTTCGAAAAGAAGCCCTTCCCATACCAAACGCTCAGTCAGTCACCAGTCCCAATTAGAAAAAAAATGTCGTCGATGGTTACCGACTTTGCATGCCGGGAACCAACCAGTCAGCTCAATGGTGTCAGTCTTTTGTTTTGTTTTGTTTGTTTCAAAAGCTTATGTGGTCGCCACGGTGGGGGGTCAGCTCAATGGTGTCAGTCTTTTTGTTTTGTTTTTGTTTTGTTTCAAAAGCTTATGTGGTCGCCACGGTGGGGCTCTGTCTCTCCACAGAGGCGTTCGCCCAAGATAAGAGCGCGCGGCCTTTTCAGTCCGTGGTGGCGGCGGCCATTTTAGATGATGGCGCGGAAGGCAAAGGAGATGGCGGCCCCCAGCGCCAGGCCCAGGGACAGGAAGAAGGCCATGACGGCCCCCGCCGTCTCCGCCTCGTGCTGCGACACTTTCCTGCACACGTGCACACAATAGCCACTTCAGATTCACGTCATTAGAGAAGGACAACACAACATTGGTCGACGCTGTACTTCAAAATGCGCGCAGCTCAAAATGTGCGGTCGCAGGCAACCGCAACGTGATGCATGGCAACTTTTCTCGGAGTAACTTTTCCACCGTTTCCAAATTTGCACTCGTTTTCCCTCTAGCACATCAGGTTTTCATATTCATCATGATATCACGAGATGCGGTCTCGTAATAGATGAAGTCCTATTGATTAATTAGGGGGTTGTGTTCAGCAGCGGGTGGATTATTTTTTTATTTATTTTCCTGAAACCTCAGCAATAAATTATAACGCGTGATAAAATCCGAACAAGCATTTACAGGGCAACCCCCCGGAAAAAAAAAAAAATCTCTAAACGTTGATGTGCTAAAGCGATGGGAGAATAGAATAGACACACACAATGTTATCATGTTGAAAAGTGACCTCGAACGCGTGTGTTTATACAGCTCGTACCCAATGGAGCACAGAGAATCGGGGGCCAATTTGAGGTGAATGGAGCCAAGGCGCTCGTTAACTGATAATACAGGAAGAAAGATTCAACTTCTGGCGGACAGGATACGCTCCGGCATGATCAGATGTCCTTGAGCAAAGTTACAGATGTCTCCGTTTACAAAAAGGCTACTCATTAAAACGGCAAAGTCGCTGGTGATTATGGATGTTGGTGCTTGGCAAGTCTCTTGGCCTCCGGGTGTCCACTGGGGACCGGGAAGGTAAATGAAGTGTTTTTCTGATATGTGACTTGCAATTTTTCATAAAGTGTCAATAAAGGCCAGCAAGAGCTGCGAGGTTTCAGGTTTCGCTTTGAGAAGCGAGCATGAGTTAGCGCGGCTTCAAACAATCGTGCCTCCTGCCTGGCAGTCAAAGACGAGCTCTTCCCGGGTCGAGTCTCTGTTCAACTGTCCGAGTGAGCATCTCCAACATGACTCAAGTCAAGTACGTCAAAATTTGTCTTGCAGCGAGACAAAAGGGAGACCTTTTGTTTTTTTTATTAATTGGCATCAAAAATACCTTGAGGGACACGTAACCATCTTTTCAAATTTGCTATTGATCAGTGTAATTATGGTAAGAACGCAAGATGAAAACAGATGAACCAACAGTTAAGTGTGGCCTTTTTTTTTTTTCACTGCCACAGTCGTCGATGTGTCCGCTGCCCCCTTGTAAATTTGCGCAGCGTTTTACTCACTTGGGTCCGAAGCACATGCAGAGGCTGGCCAGGTAGCCGTTGGAGAAGGCGAAGACGATCATGAAGACCACGTACCAGGCGTCGTGCGAGAAGAGCACGGGCAGGTAGTGGCGGGGCTGCACATTACACAGCATGAAGAGCGGCACAAACACCAGCCGCGCCGCCACCAGAGCGGGGAGCCAACGGCTGTCCTTGCCGGGCTAACGGATCCCAAAAAAAGAAAACGTGCATGCCAATTATTTTATACATTTTGAACGCAATTCAATTTTTGAATAAACGGTGATGAAGTACCAATCAACATGTCCCCCCCCCATATTCTTATTCGAATTGTTTGATGCGAATCGAATACTGACCCACATGCAGACGGCTGTCAGGCTGCGGCCAGCCCAGTCCATCACGTTGAAGAGGAGGAAACACGACACAGGGATGAAATACGTATCTGAAAAGACATGCTGGTTTACATGGGCGGCGGACACAAAATGGCGACCGGATCACATCGCAGTACTTCGGTTCACGATCGCTCCTTTTCAGAGTCAAGGCTTTGCTTTGGGTGACGCTTGAACTCATTGGATGCCGAGAATGACTGAAACAAGGCTTCGGAATCAAAGCGCTCGGTGCCGAGGTCGAGTTATGTCGTTCGATGCCTTTTTTTTTTTTTTTTTTGCTGGGCGTGGATACGGCCCGACATCGGGCCGATGCGCTGGCCCTGAAATTGGCGAGCACCTTAAGGAGTGAGTGGCAATGAGCCGAGCCGCCAGCAGAGGGAGGCGGCGTAACACGCGTCACATCCGCGCTCCTCCCTGCTGGCAAACCGTTTCCGGTGCGGCGGCGTGCCACAATCCACACTTTCGGAGTCGAGTCATACGTTTGAAAAAGGAACATTGACGCAAGCGTATCACAGGCATATATGGCGCGTGTGCGTCTCATTCGTGAAAAAAGGACAAGGCTCGTCATCACGTGGCTGAAGGAGCCTCTGATCAGTTGCCGTCACGGAGGACATTCAAAGCCAGTCCGAAAGGTTGAATTTGAGCTTCTCACACACACACACACACACACATAAAAATCACTGTACAGATGTTGGAGGTGTCGCCAAAGTAAAACATATTTACTTCAAAAAAAGTCACAGTTAAGCTTATATTTTTTTTTCTGGTGAATGAAGACAGCCACTCGTTTCATGTGGTAGATCCGATGTGTTTAAAAATGAATAAGAGTAATAATAACTGATGAATTTGTCAGCTTTGAAAAACGTGCCCCAACGCTCCACAATGGCAGGCCCTCGAGGGTCGCGATCGGCGCTAATGGCCGGCGGGCATCCCATGACTTCAAAGCGGAACGTGACGTCAAGTCGCAATCTTCTTTTTGGGAGATGAAGACTCTTCACACTTATGCGAGAGATCCAGAACGTCGGCGAGAAGACGGGCCAAGCAATTCACGGTCGCATACCTGTCAACCTCGGCGAATAGCCGCCCTTAGAAATGATGACGATTCCCCTTACAAAGCAACAAAAACCCGTACAACGGTTTACCGCGCATGTGCACATCGCGCTTTATCAATCCAACAAGGTTGAATTTGAGCTTCTCACACACACACACGCATAAAAATCACTTTCCAGATGTTGGAGGTGTCGCCAAAGTAAAACATATTGACTTCAAAAAAGTCACAGTTAAACTTATATTTTTTTTTCTGGTGAATGAAGACAGCCAATCGTTTCATGCGGTAGATCCGATGTGTTTACAAATGAATAAGAGTAATAATAACTGATGAATTTGTCAGCTTTGAAAAACGTGCCCCAATGCTCCACAATGGCGGGGCCCCCACGGGCGCGGTAATGGCCGGCCGGCATCCCATGACTTCGAAGCGGAACGTGACGTCAAGTCGCAATCTTCTTTTTGGGAGATGAAGACTCTTCACACTTATGCGAGAGATCCAGAACGTCGGCGAGAAGACGGGCCAAGCAATTCACGGTCGCATACCTGTCAACCTCGGCGAATAGCCGCCCTTAGAAATGATGACGATTCCCCTTACAAAGCAACAAAAACCCGTACAACGGTTTACCGCGCATGTGCACATCGCGCTTTATCAATCCAACCCGACCGTATGCAGCGATGACAAAAAAATGACGATTGAGGATGACTTTTTCTGGTTTGCCGTGACAATGGTAGCGATCGACCACGGCATTGTCGTTGGCTACCAGCAGGTGAGGACGTTCTGGATTCGAGCCAAAATGGTCTTTGTGAGATCGCTTCACAATTGTTTTGTTTTTTTTTTCCCCATATAAAAGTTGTAATACACTGTACATGGTTTGAAATGCTAAAAAAAAACATCTAAAATACGGGGAAAACGTACAAGTTGACAGGGATGCGGTCGGCGCCGGTACGACAGCAGATCCGGACTCACCCCAATCGCCCTCGTCGGCCAACGTGGACTTGACCTCGACGGTGACGGCCGGAAAGGTCCCGATGGTGACGGTGAAGATGAAGCACACGGACAGAGCCGTCACCCGGATCTTCGGCCACAACAAAAGAGATTTAGCAATTGAAGGCTCTCTCTCGCTCAAGCGTCATCCCCTCGTCATTAAAAGACGGACGGGTCACACTTTGGACATCGAGCCCCGGAGCCCATGTCTGGAATACATTGACAAAGACAAAGGGGAGAAGTGCGCCCACTTTTGCCGCAATCCACGTGGGCTGCTGGGGTTTTTGTTTTGTTTTTTTAATTTTGATTTCCTTTCATTATTTCGTTCAGTACCTCGGCAATTTTCACCCCCGCAAAGACGGACGGGGGCATTTCTGTCAAACAATGCCATTTCTCTTTTTTTTTTTTTTTTTACCTTGCGGAATATTTTGAGCACAGACACGCCCGCTCCGCCGCGGTCTTCCGTCGGACTGGCCACAGGGAACCTCTCGGCATTTTCTGCGGCACAAGCGAACGCCTCGCTCGCATGAATACGCACGGGCAGGCAAGCCGGCGGGCGGGCGGGCGCGTACCTTGTTTGAGAAGGTCCATCCTGTTCTCGTCGTCGCCGGCCGACCCGGATGCGCCGCTCTCCACGTAGTGACGGAAAAACTCCTGACGGCGACCACAACAACGGCGGCTAGAACGGCGCATTCCGGGGAGCCGAGGGGGGGGGAAAGAGAGAGCGCGAGGGAATGGAGAGCGCTTACCATCCTGGGCAGAACGAGGTAGGAGATGATGGCGACGAGAATAACGAAGCAGGCCGTGATGAAGTAGCCGAAGGCGCTGTCCCGCAGGGCCGAGCCGGCTGCAAAAAGATGACAATCGATCACGATCCGCCGCCCCGAGCGGACGGGGCGGGGAGGTGGCGGCAACCGGCCCTTCTTTCTTCGCTTCCCCCCGCGGCCCCGGTTTCGCTCGCTTTCGTGACGCTAACGGCATCGGAACCCCGCAAGTGATTTTGCTTGACCTTCAAACGCGCTCCCAATCCTCCGCGGCGTCGTGCGACGGGCGCTCGCTTTTGTGCGCTCCGATGCGGTTTGTGGCGTCGTCTGCTCTTGAGCGGCGTTTTGAGTCGAGCGCCGTTTGCCGCGGCGCGTCTGGGCGGAGGCCCGTCGCAAACCGATCTTTTCGGCTTGCGAAGGATTCCATATCCGTGATTTGGAATCGGGGTTTGAAACGATCAACGATAGTTTTGAGCCACGCGTTTGTGTGTCGACACAAAAACGGGGGACGGTTGACCTCTTCCACCCCCCCAAGCCCCCGTTCGGCGGCGGCGCGTCGTCGGTGGTCTTTTGCCGGGCGTCGTACAGGCCAGGGCGCAGATCATGGAGAAGGCGGCGAAGGTCCCGGCGAGGCCCTGGCCGCTCATGATGGGCGTGGTGTAGGAGGCGGGCAGGATCCCCGCCAGTCCGAACAGGCTGCCCTGCAGAACCGCCCCGAACGCTGCGGAGGAGACATGGAGAGAGAGCGTCCGCGTTGGGAGTCATCGAACGCAGCAGACGCCGGCCGGGTAAGAAGTGGACCTCGACCTTGCACGCGGAGAGGAACCACTGTTGCGCCAACGAGAGAATTCACACCTGAGGCGGCCGGTTCGAACCGCGGCCATCGCGACCGTGTCGACGAGGAAGATGCCAAAGCCGAACGAGGTTCTAAGTGGTTCTCAGTGCGTACCCGAGGTAGAAAAGCGCCAGACCGTTCGTTCGCCATTTCCATGCTTCAATGCTAAATGCCATCTCGGCAGGAAATTGTTGACATCAAAGCCCGAAGGCCACGGCCTCCTCCTCCTCCTCCTCCTCGTCTAAATCAAACTTGGCGGAGCTGCGGCTTCACCCCCAGGCCCCTTCTCACAAACAAGCACGCGGCGTGAGATTGCACACGGTGCAAGGAAGCCAGTGATGCTGAGCTGGTTGTTTTCGCAGGGCCTCGGAGCACGTGGAAAGCCTCCCCTCCCCTCCCGTGCGACGTGGACAAATAAAGAGAGAAAACGCTCTCACGGGTCACTATTTTTAGGGAAGTTGGACAGTTTCATTTCCCGCGCTGCAGTCAAGTCGGTTTTCCAATAAGAATCGAGGAGACGAAAGCGCGTCGCCGCGCGCAACCTAAACGGCGACCGAGCGAGATCATCGGGCCGCCGTTTCCGGTGGGCGCCCTCCAACTTGACGCGGCGGCCGCTCACAGTTGATGAAGATGATCTTGATCATGGTGAGGGCGAAGAAGGGCAGCGGGGCCACCTCCACCTTCACCAGCAACGCAGTCAGCAGGAAGACCACCAGGATGACCGCCAGGCTGCCCGAGATGCGCAGCTTCTGAGGGATCCTGCGCCACAATGAAAAAAAAAATAGAACTAAGTGACAAACATTTCAACGGCCGGCTACACTATAGCGTGGAAGAGGAGTCGCTGTGAACACAAATAACATTCAGGGGGGGTTGGGTCCAGGAACAAGTCCAGAGCTCCAAAATGAAAGCAAACATTCCGTACACACACGCATCGCGTCACCTAACGTGGCGGTGGGGGCTATATGGGGGCTGGGGGGGGGGACTGTGAATAGAACACATCTCTCTCTCTCAATACACACACGATTGTCATGACTAAAAGTGTATCTTATTGCTGAAGCCAGAGGTGTCCAACTCAAGGCCCGGGGGCCGGCCACGTCCGGCCCACCACATCCTTGTTTTCGAAAAGCAAATCGTGTGTATCAACGACCCTCAATGAGCCTTGCTAAAAGCTGCGCCAAAATTCCGAACTGCTCGAATGTTTTCCATTTTTATTTTGTAAAACGCCCGTCGCGACATATTGCTTTTTCAATTTCGAATATTTTTAGGGATTCATTGACGAGTCAATCAAGGAAATTCTGAAAATCATCGTGATACACATAAAGCAAATTGAAAATCAATCAATCAATAAAAGATCATTTCTCAAAAACGTTTAGCCGGGTCCCGACCCTCCCAGCGTTTTTGAAATGGTGGCGATTCGTCAAGATGCGTTTATTTGAGTTATCAAGACCATTTCCTGGCGGGTGGAGGGCGAGGAGCAGACGGGCGACTCCGATATGAGATCGGCGCATCCTAATCCGCGGCCTGGGCGAGAACTCGCCGGGGCCGGTTCTCGCCGCCGACGGCGATCGCAAAAGCGAATGCGCGCGGCCTACTGCGTCGAAAGCGATGCTGAAGGCGACCCGAGACTCGGCGCAAGCGACTTACCTCTGGTGGATGAAGGAGTTGAGGCAGGTAAAGACGAGCAAGGGCACCATGGCGCACAAGGTCATCACGTTGTTGAACTTGGACTCCAGGACGTTGCGGGCGTCGCCGCCGTCCAGCGTGCCGTTGGCCGTCCGGTTGACGGAGCGCTCGCTTGGCGGGTCCTTCAGCCTGCTGGTGAAGTACTGGCGAGACGCAGATACGATACTTTTGTCAAACGGAAATTCCCTCATCCCCCCCAAAGTCGGGACCTCTCCCGCCGTGCATAAATCTTGAGATAAGAGTTCCTTCCTCAGGGGGATGTGACGGGCTCCCGAGGCGGCGGGGGGGAGACGCAAAAGAACACACTCGGGCGCCGTTAACTCATTCACTCCCAACGACGTATTTCGATGTCTTTTCAGACGCCACGAATTTAATCCCAGCTCCTCATTTTCGATTGCCTGGACTTGAAAAGGGTCTGAAAATGCCATTTTCGTCTCTGGGAGTGAATGAGTTCATCACTCAAGGGAGAAGAAGATCCAAACTTCACACTCCATCCTTTGTTTTAGGAGTTGAAACAGATGTTCGGGTGGGAGACGGGTACCAGTAGTACGCATAATAGGCTTAAATTCCTCAACAACGGACAGTTGAGTAAACCAACGTTTCCTGGAACGCTTGATCTGTTATCGTGCTCAAAACCTTATTCGAGACAAGGCGAGTTCCCTGGCGCTAACTACGCAACGCTGTCTTGGGTGGGAATCGAGGGGAGGTCAAGTGGAAAGAAAAGCTACCAGGTCTGTTCCTCGTCTCATTTTGGAGCAAATAGCCCTCGTTTGCTGACGCATCGTGTTCTACTCGATTTTGTTCACATACTTGCATGTTCCTAAAGGACAAGTACCATCGTCGGTTCCCACATCAGGAGATTCTGTTATCAGGAAAGATTGGACAACGCGAATAGAATTCCTTACTAGAGAATACTTTTTTTTTTTTTTTTTGCAAAGTACCATGAGTCAGCCATTCAAATGCCCCCGCACACACACACACACACACACACACACACACACACACACACACACACACACACACACACACACACGCATATCAACACACACACACACACACACACACACACACACACACACGCATATCAGCCTCTGACTTTTGGCATACCATGGTGGCGGTCATGAAGAAGTTCCACGGCAGGAGGGTTCCCAAGCCCAGGATGAAGAATATGAGCCACACTGCATTGTACCTGACAAACACAGATGCCATCGTCGGTGTCATCGGGCTTCAAGGAAGCCTACGTTTCCATTTCGAAGAGCATTTCAAGTCCCGTTTCGTCTTATTTGTAAAAACGGAATTGCCAAAGCGTCGAAAAGGCGGCGCGGTTCAAAGAATCGAGGCTGTTGGCTTACTTGTCTCTGGGGGAGTTCACGGCGGTCATGGTGGTCGTTTGTGGTCTGCAACGCGCCCGACGAGTTGGCGGTTTCGATCAAGACGGCGCAGGGGCTCTGAAAAACAAAGATAAGGCTCAACGCGCGGCGGCAAACGTCCCAAACGCTTTGGCCGCTGATGATAAAGAGATGTGAAGGTGAATATTTGAGCCGGACAACTCACTGGCCAAAGTTCAAAGCGGACCCGGACAGAATAAACACAATGCGGTGTTTTGACTGGCTCGATCAAAGAAATGCCGGCACGTGGCAAACTTACGCAATTACTGCAGTTGATGAGCATGCATGCAGAACCGCGTCAAAAGTCCTCATGTGGAGGGGAAAAAAAAAGACGGCAAAGCAAGAGGTCTCCTAAAGTGCGCACCGTAGCGCAAAGTGGCGGTGACGCTTTGTCCTCAAAATGTACACCCGCCACTGCCTCTCTCTCTCTCTTTTGGTCCCCGGACACACCCTTCTCTCTATCTTCTTTGACCTGCCTCCTCCACTAAATCCTCCCGACTCCTTTTGACGTGCCCAACAACATTCGAGCGGTCGTCAGATTGGAGCTTGTTTCCTCACCGCCTCCCTTTTCAATTCGTCCCTCCGTGAAGCGGCGCATTTTCACGCTGATGTGCCGCCTCGCCACGTAAGCATGCGACGCAGCTCCGCTTCGACCAGGACGGTCGATACGAAACGCTCTCGGTGATACGAATTTGAATTCCACCAATTGAAGCGGGTACCCTGCTCTTGTCCACTTCAATCTGTGAACATATTAAACGCCATCATCACATTTTGGATTTATTGACATCAAACGTCGGGTCCTCTGAGCAAAAACCACCAGCGCCTCGACAAAATCAAAAATATCATAGAAACGCGCATGACAAATTTGGGCAGCGACCGCTCGTAGTTTCCGGACCTTGAGCAAAGTTATAGTTTTGTCCGACTCCATAGCGGCAGGCAGTCGCGGAGAGCTGAACACATTCAAACGGAAGTCGGCTTCTTAGTGGGCCAATCGCGGAAAGGCTTCTCAGATGAAACCAAATAATCAAGTTTGTTTGACTTGACTTTTTGGGGGGGGGGGGGGTCGGTGATATCTTCCCAAAAAAAGCCACTCGCATTTCTGGGAAACCCATTCAAAATTGGAAATTCTTATTGCACTGCACTCAGGGTGAAGTGGCCGCTCCCATTGTGGCAGACTCATTTGGGGGGAAACCTTCTCATGCTGTTACTTGACGTGTGCATGGAACTTGCCCCCCCCCCCTAAAAAAAATCTGATAAAGGCAACAGCATTGATCCCAATCGGCCACTTGGATGTGCAGTGTAAATCCAAAGGCGGAGCATAAATGCGTCTTTGGCTGAGCTGCGGCAGCCATGGTGTCATCAGCTGTTGCTCTTGGGGGAAACAAAGCCACCGTTCGGACTCCTCGTCCTCGCGTCAGTCGGGTGCAGCGCGCTCGACACAAATAGCACGGGCACGTGAGACGTGGCGGCCGGCCAGGAAAGCGCTCGCGTTGCTCTTTATGCGATTCGTATTAGGACACCTTTGCGCAATCTCTTGTTCTTACCGGGTCAAGATAAAGACCGACGAGATTCCCATTTGATGAGGCACTTCCTGCGCTCAACGTTTGCTCTCTTGAGTAATCGTTTTGCAACTTTTCGAGTTTAGGTCAACCCGCATTACTTTCCCATGTGATAAAAAACCAGAGAGAAATGGTATCAAGCCGCATACGCACACGGTTGCCCGCAGGAAACGTAATCTGTCACTGAATCGTCCCCGCGGTGCTTTTGTGTTTTTTTTTTTTTTGGTTTTTTTTTAGGTGTTACATGAAAAATGCAAGTTATCAGCCACAATCATTCATAGCCCGACCCTCCATTTGAACTTGTGACGGCTTTCTGACCTCCACCCAAAGTCAAGATCCAAAACTGAAACGAAAACGTGTGCACACGCCTGCCATAAAGTGTAAGGAGTCTACACATTTGGTTCTCGCACCGGACGTACACATATACAAATGTGTCACTTCACAGCTTTGGCGTGACATGAGAAGACACAGAGATAAGGCAGGTGGAAGATATTGAAATATGACAAGAAACATGAGAAACGCGTTGATAGTTGGCACTTTGTCCGCTCCGTGAATGGCCATTTGGCGACCGGCGTACCCCAATTTCTCCACTTTGTTGTTATGGTAGTCACACATGTGGCCTTTTGAATCTCAGCCATTTCGGGAGAGGTTACGAGAGCGCGATTATTGCCACAAAAATGAGAACTCATGTGCCTGATGGGAATCAACAAAATGGCAAGTGACCTACCCCTCAGACTGCCATTTTGGGGCCCGCGTACCCCACTTTCGACACAGTTGGTGTCACCGGAGTGGTAGACTTGTCCAAATTTGTCACTTTGAGACTTTTAGAGACGCAGTCATTTCCACACAAATGTTAAGACGTTTGATTCGTTGAAGAAAAATGATCAACGTGGTTGGTAATCAAGGAAATGGCAAGTGATGGCAGACATCAACAGCCATTTTGGGGCAGGCCGACCTCAGTTTCTGCACTTTGGCTGTCATCGGAGTGCCACCGCGACACCTGTCCGCATGTGGCACTTTCAAGTGACAAACGGGCCCATTCGCTCAAGAACATTCAACCCGCCGTCATCATCATGGCGCCACTTGGACCCCACTTCCAACCGCTCGGTGGTATCACGCACACGCGCAAACTCACGCGCACGTGTACGCACACACCACGAGGCAACTAGCAATTAGCCAGGAGCGTGAAGCACACGCGCCGCTCGGCGCTAAATTTAATTCGCCGCAAACAAAGGCGGCGTGCGGGCTCGAGTGTCACCCAAACGCCGGTCGACCGCTCGGCACCCTCGTCGTCCTCTCTCCCCTCCTCGATATCCTTTCCCAAACACTGCACCCACGCGACAAGTCCACGCTTTCAACTTGAATCCAATCTTGCCAAATTCATGCGTTAAGAAATGAACGAATGCGCTCATTCGTGTGTAAAACGACGAGTTTTCCGCGGAGAACGCGTTAGGACTTGCCAAAACACTCGAGACTCGTAGCGAGCAACGCACCGGGTGATATCGGCGCGTTTCGTGGGGAAAATGGACAGCTTTCCTACCTCGTCAGTAGACCGCGCGGGCTCTCTCGTAGTTCGCGCGTACTAGCGCCGTGTGTGTCTTCAGCGAAGCAAGCCGAGCTACAACCGCGATGCCTTCAATGACTCATTGGAAAAAGAAGTTCCGTACAGACAAGACGTCACCGTCTCGACCAAAGGCCGTCCCCAGAACCGACAATTCACGAGCGCGTGTTTTATCAAACGTGAATTCCAAATCCTACCGTCTCTAACTACGCGAATTATATTTAAATGAGTACATTTTCAAAGATTAAGAGCACCGAGTTGATAAAAGTCCGATGAAAGCACCGAGTTGATAAAAGTCCGATGAAAGTCCGATTGTCCCCACGCCCCCCAAAAAATCCATCATCACAAGGAGTTTTTCCCGGACACCCGGAAGAACATAAAAGGTCAAATTTAGCACTATTTTTTGTATTCCTATTCTTATTATTCATAATGATTATTATTATTGTCATTTTCCCCCACAATGGCGCCCGAGTAGGCAGCCCTAGGCAAGTGCTCTTCGAGAGCCTTGCTTTTTTTGTTGTTTTTTGTTGGGTTGGTCTTTTGTTTTGTCACATGATGTTTGTTGTTTCGTCGTGTTGACCTGATGTGGACTGTTTTCATTCGTCAAAGAAGAAGAATCTGAGCTTGGCAGTTGCACCTTCTCGGCAGCACGCCTGTACCAGCACAGATTTTGATTGGGAGGAATGTCGGCGCCATTTGACTGTCGGTGCTGGACAGCCCTGGGGTGCTTGTGTTTTTTGCGCCTGTAATGGGCAGCATTTTTAACAGCCCCGTTTTGTTCAGTGGAGATGGCGGCGCTGTTGGACAGTCTTGAGTTGGTGCGGCTGGATGGATGGCTGGCTGCTGAAGTTGAGGATAAGGAGAGAGGAGCGTCGGCGCGGAGCGCAGATGCGTATTTGGAACTGAGAGTCGCCGCTTGGAATTGAAATGGATTCACATGGGACGGGAGAAGTGAACCAATCTCTTTTTTTCGTCAATGGATGCTACAGCTTCTTGTTGACTTTGAAACTTAGCTTGTAGCCGACGTGTGCACATTTTGAGCATGACGTCTCTGATCCACTGGCGAAAGGACACTTGGATTCTCTCGTCTGTCATCTCAAACTGCTTTAAACAACAAAGCCTATGAGGGGGCAAAGTGGTTAGGACTGTCCGTGTTTTATGTTAACTGTTTTGTTAAGCTCTTTGTTACAGCTGCTGCTGTTGTGAAAGCGTTATATAAATGAAGATGCATTGTATTGTATTTGATGAATGGGAACGGTAATGGGTAACTAATTTGGCAAAGGGCCCACATGAAAAACCGGAACGCTTGCAGAGCCCAACATGCCAACGTTCTGATTAGCGCGTCGACCTCACAGTGCAGAGGTCGTGGGTTAGATCCCGGCTCCGGCCTTCCCGTGCGGAGTTTGCATGTTCTCCCCGGGCCCGCGCGGGTTTTCTCCGGGTGCTCCGGTTTCCTCCCGCATTCCAAAAACATGCACGGCAGGCCGATTGAAAATTGTCCCACGGTGTGAGTGTGAGCACCGATGGTTGTTGGTCCCTGTGTGCCCTGCGATTGGCTGGCAACCGGCTCAGGGTGCGCCCCGCCTACTGCCCGAAGACGGCCGGGATAGGCTCCCCCCCGCCGCCCTTGTGAAGATGAAGCGGATCGGAAAATGGATGGATGGGTGTCTCGTTTCAATAAATTCCTATGTGTGCGGGAATACATATTTTAAATGAAATGATAAGAAATGACATCTTCACAATCTAAAAATGATCATTTTGTGCACCAACCGCTAACTCATATTAGCCATTCCTTGTCAGCACAGCCACGTTTCTAGATAAGTGGAAAGTCTCATAAATATGATTGACAGTGATGTGTAATGACACAGGGATGACTACAAAACTAAAATCAAGATAAGATATACTTTCTTTGTCCCACACTGGGGAAATTTACAGTCTACAGCAGCAAGATTGTGGGTAGAAAGAAGAAAAACAAAGTGTTTGCATTCCCAAAGAATACATCAAGAAGTCGCCGGCTGGCATTGGATGCTTGGATTCTGGGGACAAACAAAAGCAAAAAAGAATACATCAAGAAGTCCCTGGCACTGGATGCTTGGATTCTGGGGACAAACAAAAGCAAAACAACAAGAAAAAACGTCCACGGCATTGAATGAGTTAAGGTTTGTTTTCCTGAGTTTCTGTGACTAGTGACACCGGCTTCGCGTTGCATCACGGCACTGGTGTTTTGGAGCGTTTTATTTTTGCGGTCGGGACGAGTGTCCGCCTCCGGCGTTTGCTCATAAACTAAGTCGCGGTGGCGGCGCGCAGACATCCACACCCGGCGCTATAAAAAGCCCGGCTGTGAGTTTTCTTGGACGAGACGCCACCGTTGACGAAAGACTGGCGGCGGCTGGGGCTGGAAAACTGCGGCGGCGCTGCTGTGAGAGCAATAGCACTTTCCAAAACGTGTGCCGTTTATTCATTGGCTTTTTTTCCTCGTACCGGAAGTGGAAATGGAGGTAGAATAGTTTCCCCTCTTCTTTGTATGGAAGAGTTGCGTTTTGCCCAGAAGCACCGTGCTGGAGATGAGTCGATTTATGCGCACCGAGCACATGACCAAACGACCCGCGCCGGATTTGAGCATTTTTTTATCGATTTGTTTCTTTTGTGCGGCCCGGGACTTGGATGATTGCATTCATACAACAAGCAATCGGCGGCACTTTTCAGTTGCTCGGTTGCGCATCGGCCTTCTGACAAGCCCATTCGCAGTTGAGCAAAGTCACCGGTTCAGCACGCGGCGGCGTTCCCGAGATGGTGTTCCGAAGATGAGCGAATGAACGGAACCGGACGTCGGTAGTCCGGCGCGCGCCAGAGATGGGATGATGGAGTTTACGCTTGGCCAAACGAGCGGCGCCGGAGTTCGAACGGCTGCATCCCAACCCCAACGTAGTTCAGTTGGCGGCCGCGCCGGAGCGTTCGTACGATGAGTGAGCAACTCAACCAAACTGTGCCTGGGTTCGGTTTGCCGCTTTCGGACGATTGCCTTCAACCGGTCGGTGCCTTGTGCCGAGGAGTGAAATCAACAACTTAAGGCCCGTCTGTCTCTTGGATGCGTTTGTTGTTCCGCCGGTGGTGACGTCACCCGGACAACATGTGCGCAAAGTACGCTCCTTTTCATCATTTTTGCCAATTTCTCCATTGTGAGACAAATAAAGTTGATTTTTTTCCCCCTCCTTTTCTTGTTTTCTTGAAGGGGCAGGTTCAGGTTGAGGAGTAAGAAAAAAACCAAACAAACAAGCCCAAACCCCCTCCGACTAGCGCTCTAATTTGGGAACATCCTGTGCGGGACGCGCCGCAAGCAGCCAGCCGGCACCAAGCCGCTTTCTGACCGCATCGTGAGATTTCAGCGGAGACATGGAGGAATTTCAGCAGGGGTGGCCCCTTTAACCCCCGGATGGCCTCGCTGACGCTACAAGTGAATTCCACCTGCGATTAAGAACGGCGGCGAAGAAAAAGGCCAGTCCTCCGAAAGGGAGGTCCGAGAAAGTGGGATCCGCTCGTTGTCCAAAGCGCGCCCGACAAAGCGCGACTTTGTGGACGGTGCTCGGACGTCACATGCCGGTGCGAAATCTTTTGTCACGCTGCTCGAAATGTGCCACAGAGAGTGGAATTCTCTCAGCGCGGTGCCAGTGTCACGAATACAACGTGCTGGGATTTACCGCCGATACACGTGTGGAATTGCTCACTCCGGAGCACTCGCCAAAGTTCGCTAGCCCCACAAAATAGAGACATAAAATTCAATGACATAAAAAAAATAAGACTGTCATCATTCTTTTTAAAAAAATGCATTGCCAGGCCACTTCTTTGGACTCACCGGCACAAGTTCATAGCTCAACAGCTGGATCCAAATGATGATTTTCTGCAATTTCCAGCCTAAAAAAAGAGTAAGAATAAGTTGGAATGTCGCCGTATTTCATTTAGGTCACGTTTTTCCTATGTATTGACATGTTTTATTTCAACTAAATGATTTTTTTTTTGGGGGCGGGGGGAATATATGTACTTGTACGGTGTATGTACTTTGTTCCTTTTTCTGCGATGGCTTTCCATTTGCGATGACTTTTTCCACATTTCCTTGAATCTCTTTTTGAGTTCCATTTGCATTGAATTCCATTTGAATGACATTTCATTTGATTTTGAACGCCTTGTTTTCCTTTTTTTTTTATTTTCATCTGGAATTGAATTTCTCCAATGTGGACATTTGTCAGGGAATGTTCCATTTATTTCACCACCGTTTTCAATATTCATTTTCAACACTCGTTGATACGCTCGACCCCGGCTACACTCGGATCTGCGTCCGCTTTGCAAAGTGACCATCTCGCAAAATTTGGGGGACGGACACATCTGTGCGGAAATTTCTTTTCTGACGGGGATTCCCGCGGAGCACCTGAGGAAGGGGCATTTCTCTTATCGTTTTTGCGTTTCCCACGTTGCGACGTGACGTGTAGTCACACTTGCGTTCTCGTGGTAAAAGGTCAACATGTGCGTAGATCGCGCTCAAGACAAATTCCACACTTTGAGACCTGCGCAGGAAATGAAGCGAGAGGCAAAACCTCTCCACGCAACCCTCGCTTCACACCTCGTCTCCAATCGTTGGCAGATCTGCCGAAAAAGGGCGACGTCTCTCTCACTTTCCCCCCCC
>NW_017842054.1:233720-247985 GCF_001891065.2 Hippocampus comes
CGCTCATCTTTTCTCATGAAACGCCGGTTCCGAGGGACTTTCACTTGCATGGGAAATTCAATCAAATATTCACATGTTGCCAATTAGCAATCGTGACGTGCCTCTTGGCCTCTTGGCACGACATCTGCTGAGGAGCGTTTTGTCTTGCGCTAATTCTCTGCGGATAACAGCGGACATCTCGAGTTGGAGAGTAAATTTCATTAGGCTGCGAATCTTCAGAAAGTGGATGCCGTGTGCGTGCAATCAGTTGAGAACATCTGGAAAGGCATGCTGGTCTTTGGCCCTCGGAAAGGCGGTCGCCAAAGCGCTGTCAAGCGCATTTGGACAGACGGGGTCATGGTCCAGAGCTTTTCGTCATCGAAGCAAAGTTTGAGGAGTGGCTGTAAAACGCGTGACAGTAATGCCTCGCACATGATAGCAGGTCTTCCCGGAAAAAGAAATCTTGTTTTGCGTGTCGTTCTTGTCTTTCCCCAGCTTTTTTCCGTCCAATGAGGGTGCCGCTGATGGCCAGAGAAGGCTCTCGATACCCTCAGAATAGGAATTGGGAGGGATTTGAAAAGTGCCGCGCACGTTTGTGGCCATCGGCTCAGGACAATGCGAGTACGCCAGCAAGAGAAGAAGGCAACGGGTGCAACATTTTTCAATGAAATCACAGCACTCGCACGGTCATCGCAGTCCTTCGTTGCCCCCGAATCGAGACGTTGATGGATGATGATCCGACTCTTTCTTTCCGCTGCGCTCGATTTGAAGACCCAAGAAACGACTCCAAGCGAGCCCAGATGGCACATCCAGACAACTTCTCTTCCTACCTGCGCGTCCTCTTTCACTCACAGGACTACGTCTCAAGAGAAGAAAAAAAAAACCCAAAAAAACCAACCAAGACCCTCATCGCAATGAGTTCTTTTTTTCTGTCTTATCAGCGGCTGTCGGCCATCCCGCCAACCCCAAATGAAAAACCACCCAGGGGCGGACGTCTTCCCTGACCATATTTTGGCACCGCCGGGAAGGGCGTTGTCAGCGCTGCGGTTCTGTGCATGCGTATCCCGTTTGCCACGCTCGGACGCCACCGCGCGATTGTTCTCTCGCCACCCGTATTCCGCCGCCTATATCGTGTCCAGCCGTCTGTATTTTATTTTTTTTCTTTTCTCGTTACGTTCCTGACCCCGCCGTCGTCGTCTGAAGTCACGCAAACACACGGAATAAAGTCAGTCTCGGCTGGCCGGTGAAAGGCGTGCGCCAACTCTGCTGGGTTGTGTTCTCTGATGTTAAGTCAACGCTATTGCAGCTAAATGCCAAAGAATGTTTGTTTTGATTGATTTTTGTTATTTTTGGCAGGTTTTGGTTGAGATGATATCGGCGGGGAAAGGTTGTTTTGCAACACCAAATCAGTGGAGCTTTTTTTTGGCAGGATGGAAGGAATTTTCCCCGGAATTCGTTTTTTTTTTTTTTTTTTTTACTCATTTTTTTCTGCTAATGTGGCGATAAACCAACGACGGTTTGCTTGACTGTGGTTGGTAGCTTTGGGGGACTTGTAGTGTCTTTTCAAAAAGGCTTAACTCCCAACGCAAGTATATTGCGAGAGCACCTGAAAGAAGCCAGCGCTGAACGCAAAGTGGTGGACGCGGAGCAAAAAGAATTCGGACAACAACAAACGAGAAAACCATAAATGAACAACAAAGTCGCTCTGTCTGAGCGTCGCAGCGTCACCTGACAAATAAATGCCCGTGAACGCACCGCGGTGGCAAATTGGACTGACCGACAGTGAGATGGGACTCCGAGTTGGCCTTTTTTAGCGCCCAACATGTGACTTGTCACATGCATGCGAAGTCAAGCAGTCCAGTCAGCTAAGCCATGCGACACACATACTGTTGCCGCGCGTCTGCGTGGGTGAGTGTCGGCGCTCTCCTTGAAAGTGCACGCCTGTCTGAAATGTGGAGCTGAGACTCCAATGTCATTTCCTGCCGTGTGCGTCTGTCTTTGTCCGTCTGTCGGGCTGCGGCTGTGCTTTGACTCAAATAAATATTTGTTGGTCTCACTTCCTTCTCGGTCAGGTCAACAGAAAGAATCCGAGCGACTCCTCTGAAAGAAAAGATGGCGCTGACGATAAGCCCAAAAAAAAAAAATCATTAAATACAAGGAGAATGTTTCCATAAGGTGGCGTGGTAAAAAACCAACGACGGAATTAGTCACACAACCCTCAAGTTGCGGAGCTCTCAGAGGTCTTTTTCGACTCGCCACCACGCTCCAGAGGGGTTCAAAGTCCAATTCCCGACACCTGAGTGCCACGCAGCCGTCTACTAACGTACACGCTTGGTCGCAATCGGACGAGTGAGTGGAAGAGAGCCGCCGGAGAGCAAAATGGCCGACTTCCTCTGTCTTTTGGGGAGGGACTCGTGAGGCTTTTTTTGGTGGGTGTGCTCATGAAAGCCACACAAATGTCCATGTTGCGAGCTGACGCTGCTGGCTTCAGGGACCGAGTCGTAAAAGTCAAAAGAGTTGCATGTTTTGCGGTCGGCGATCAAACTTTGCCACCCAGTTCTTGCTCCACAGAAAGGATCGGCTCAAATTCCTGCCAATTTAGCGTCTGTATCTTTGGCGCCAACGCGTGGAAAGAAAGTGGAGAAAATGCACACGTTCCCAGTCGACCGAAGGTTCCTGTAAATGTTTTCTTGAATCATACTTTTAAAAAATATTTGATCGTTAACTGTACCGGACAGATGATATGAATATGACCGATTCATGCTTTTTGTTGATTGAACTCAAAAGGGAAGCACTCGCTTCTTTCGACTCAACAAACCGAGCCCGTGCACTCACGTTGGGCGCTCTGTTCGAGATACTTAGCTCTGAGCTGCGCTGTTATGTGACATTTCAGTGCAGGAAGCCGCAGTACCTGGTAAAAAAAAAACAACGGAGGTAACAAGCAATGCTTGACTGTGACCTCATTCAACAGATGTAACCCGTTGAGTTTTTTTTTTCCCGCCAATCTGTGGAACTCCCACTTCCGCCGGAGGTGTGTGTGAGTACATCACTCATTGACAGGACACATTAGTGATTGCTTTTGGTTCAGTTTCATAGGGGGGAGTCTCCCAATTCTTTCATGTGCACGATCGCGGTGGGTGTGGATCTGCGGTGTCACAGAGTCGGCCGACTGCTGCGGCGCTTCATCTCCGGGGGCCCGGGGGTCCGCTTTCAGCTTCCTGCGCAGCTATCACAACACGCGCGTCTTCTTGCCTTTTGGCCTTCCTTTCCAGCATGCGCAACCGCGGCGGTTCTCAAACTGGGGTCGGCGAAATAATCGGCAAGAAATTCTTTGGTTGGGTGGAGCCGTTGACGGCGGCCAGAGCGTCAATAAAACAATGGCAGAGTAGCACTGAAGGCTAAAACAAGTTGCTCCTCCCTACCTTGGGCTTTGGGCCAACCTAAGACAATAGGGTTGGGATGCCTCAAAATTTGGCACGGGGGCAGCATTTCCGCTTCTCCGCCGCCAAAGAGGCTGGCCGCTTATGATTCTCACCAAACCTGCCGTGGCAAGCGCTCGGCCTCCAAGTGCAGCCGCCGCCCAAGTGGCCGCCGCGGGCGGACGATCGGCGACAACGTTGAAAATAGGATGGCCTTGAGAACGGTTCCCCATTTGTGTCATTTGTTGCTCGGCGGAGTCGATCGGGAGCGGGATGGGCGAGGGAGGTCGAGACGAGGGCGCAGCTGCCCCAAAAGCCAATCGAGTGAGCCAGTGAGCCGTCGTGCGGCTCCTGCTCCGTGAAATGGACCGCTTTGAATCGGAACGTGCCCCCCCCCGCCTCCCGACCTCACCCGGCCCCCCATTTGGCCACAAGATGTAAGCCAGACATGGAAACCAGCGGGTGGCTGTGCTGCATGCCTCATATTAACCGTGAGCAACAAGAACAGAAATATGACCCGATTCGTTTCAATATGCAACTTGAGCACTCACTCGTTTCCTTTGCGTGGTCTTCGACATTCCAGAGGACGCCCTGCGGGATGCTGGCGATCCTCTTCAACACCAATCCACAAACATCAAGGACAATCTCTGGAAACCTTCTCGTGGCCTTGGAAGCAAACGCTTGAATGAGAATGGCTTGCGCGCAACCCCAAGAGTTCCCGGTGACGGCTCAGCTCCTGTGTGGAATTCTTCAGGGCCGAACTGTTTAAAAAAAAAAGGGGGTTGGGGGGAGCGGGAAAATGCTCTTTTGCGCTGCCGCTGACCCACATAACTTAGAAACTCCCTGCAGTTTCTTCTTTTACATAATTTAACTTCTGGGATTAAGCTTTTGGCCTCCTTCTAATCGGGAAGGCTTGGGCCAATTAGTTCTCAGCCTGGGGTCCAGGACTTACACTGGCGAGTCTGGCAACGGCCAATCTGATAACACTTCTTTCATCAGATGAACTTCAATAAACGCGAGACACGACGCCTACGCGGGGAAGCGTTTCGGAGGTGGCGTGTGTTTGGGGGTGCGTGTCAAAAGATTCGGGTCGTTGGTATTGGGCCCGGCGACCGCTGTCACGAGGACCCGATTAGCTCCCTAGCTTCGCTAGCTACGATGCGAACCACCTGAAACCACTTCCCCAAGATTCCTGACGGAGGTCTCCTTCGAACTTTTTCACACAAGCAATGCGTATGCAGCATCCGCGGCAAACATTTTGATGACAATCTTTTTTTTTCAGCCATAAATATAAAAGGATGACAGGAAAAAGAGGAAGGACGACAGTGAGTGAGCTTTGCCTCATGTGCTCACATATTCTAACGAGTTCCCGAAGAAAAACAATTGCAAACACGAAGACCTGAGCTCAGATTCAAAGCCAGAACCTCTTGACTCTGAGTCAGATGCGCTAACCAACCACAATGAAGTCAAACTAAGATAGGTGCAGGTTGTTGAATGGGATGCTGGGGTGCAGTTAAAAGTCTCCATTTAAGACCACCTGGGGCTTTTTTGTTGTTGTAATTGCCAGGATTACGCTGTGAGTGAATTTGGGGTGTTTATTTATCAATAAATAAATAAGTGTCAGCATCAACTTCCACAAAAGTCCACATTTTCATTCACGAAATCGGATCTGTCAACCTCTTTTTTTCAGCTGCGTTCTCACAGGTACGCATTGATCTGCAAGCGGCTTATTCTTGCAACATTTGATAGTTGCTGCTATCTAGTGGAGAAGAAATGCAGTACACATTTCAAAAGAAAAGACAGCTCCTTTCCTCCTAAACGAAAAAAAACTCGCGCACAGTTCCTCTACTTCCTGGTTGTCGACACGCATGCGCATGCGCAAGGAGTGTGACTTCCTAGCGTCTAACGTTGCCGTGGGAGTGGGCTGGCTCCTGGACCACTCCGCTCAGCTGTGTTTGCCGAGCCACAAGTTAGCCTAGCCCCGCGGCCCCCAGCAGCGGTGGGATATGTCGGGAAGTGGGTGCCAGGAGCCGGCGACGCGGCCCGGTAGACCGCCGGTGGGCAACCAAGTGACGGTGGTGCTGGGCGCACAGTGGGGTGACGAGGGGAAGGGCAAAGTTGTGGACCTGCTGGCTCAAGACGCCGACATGGTGTGCAGATGTCAGGTTGGTGTTGCGTTCACTTATTTCGCGCCCTTGGTTGAGCTAGCCAGCGGGGGGAAATGTCAACCGATTCACCGGCTTCATTTCAGCTTATTTCATTTCATTTTATTTTTTATATCTGCACCAAGCTAACACTTTCACTGTCTCGCCGCCCAGCATAATCCGACACTTTGTTGCCTAAGTGGTATGTTGTTCTGCTCGGGTCACCTTGACGTTTTGCTCGGTGTTTTAAACTCACCATTCGTGGGAAGTCTTTGAAGGCACCTTTTGGTCTGGTTTGCCGTGACGGCGCTAGCTTTGAACTAGCAACAGTAGTGACCCCTCGGAATGGTTTGTTCACGACTTCACAGGAGGAGACTCCGAGCACTTACATTCGGACTGAAAAATATCTTTGGAAAACGACACACAGTCACCGTTCCGTATTTCGTATTTGTACACACTGATGTTGCGACACGGGGGGGGGGGGCCCTTCGGAAAAGGCGACACACCCCACCCGGTCACGGGGCAGCTCATGACCAAGTGCCTTCAATATTAAACAAGTGCCAGAATGGTTCCAGACACGTACAGGATATGGATGCAAAATGTTTGGCCTCGCTGGAGCCCAGTGACGTTCCAGATGACTCGTAGCAAGTGCTCGACGCTGTTTGTTGCCACCTGCTCAACTATTTGGTCATGCAAAAGTTCTCGAACCTTCCTGTGGGTGTCTCTTGAAGTGTGTGTGTGTGTGTGTGTGTGTCCCCTGTAGGGCGGGAACAACGCAGGACACACGGTGGTGGTGGACTCAGTGGAGTACGACTTTCACCTCCTCCCCAGCGGCATCATTCACCCCGAAGTCACCGCCTTCATCGGTGCCTTGCGCCCACTCTGCGTCACCGACACGGTGCCCCTTTTGTGCTCGGACGTCCACACCTTGGCCTGGGGGCCATTTGCGGCCCCCCACCCATTTTCAGTGCCCCGCGGCATAGATTAAACATGACATTTGAATATGCACAGCGAGGATAGTTTCAAAAAAAAAAAAAGAGAAAAAAATGGTGGATGTGGGCAGAGTGAGAAAGTATGGTGTCGAACATGAATAGGTACCACTACTGCTCCGAAATGGATTCACATTCCAAACGGCTTTTCGAGCTATGCAAAGATACACATTTCTATCTCGCTGGGGTTGGGCTACTGTTCAGTGCAGGGGTGGACCCAGTCGAGTGAGATACGGGGCCATTGGCCACCCTAACATCTTGAAAAAAAAAAAATCCTTCACAATTTGGCTTCATCACCTTGAACAGAAAGCTGCCATGTAACGGTCTTCCCCGTTAACTAGAAAATGTTCACCATGCATCCTTGCTGGCTTGACTGAATTGGATGAATCAACGTTGAAGAATTTGAATGGATTTTTTTGCACATGCCCGTCTGACGCGGAAGCTATCGGGCCACCCCGTCCGTGCCTGCCCCTCGTCAGCCCTTTAGTGCCATCCGCGCGAGCGCCCCCGGGGTGGCGCCGACACCAACCGCCTTTTTAGGACTTGGCGCTGCGGCCCTGCCGCCTCCAGCGGAATGCTTTTGACTTTGGCAGCCAAACGTCAATGCGTCTGCGGTAGCTTCATTAACTAATGGGGACGCACTTTGCGTGCAGATTTGTGCTCTGTCGATAGCAAATTGGGAGCTTCTGAGCCGCCAGCGACGAGGGGCCACTGTCGCTCTTTCTGGTTGATTTCGTCTGGCGAATGAAATTCCTTTTCTTTTCAAACTCCGGACGCCTCCAACGCCGCGGCAGGTCACGGCTTGACCGCGGGTCTTGTGCTTTTGTTCTTTCCGGCCCCAGGTAACGGCGTCGTGATCCACCTGCCGGGCCTGTTCGAAGAGGCCGCAAAGAACGAGCGCAAAGGCAAAAGTGAGTTGGCGTCGCTCGGCGCGAGTTGCCTCTTCGGTCTGTTGGGTGTCAACCTGTATTTGGGGGCGCAGGTCTGAAGGACTGGGAGAAAAGGTTGATCATCTCGGACAGGGCGCACATCGGTAAGTCCCGCTTGCGGATGCGTGCGTGAGCGAGTTTTTTTTAAATTTTTTTTGTCGGCTTATCTGCCTCCTCCGCAGTGTTTGATTTCCACCAAGCCGTGGATGGCATTCAGGAGCAGCTGAGGCAAGAGCAAGCAGGCAGGAAGTAAGTAACTCGATACGGCGATCCCGCCGAGCGTTCCGATGGTTAACGCGAAGAGAGGCGGTGTTGTGTTGTCAACATGCCCATTGTTGCGCTTTTTAACTGGGCAAAGTCAAGCAACCGCACACGAAGCATTTTGTACCCTTAGCGGACAAAACGTCGGTCCCGTCCATATCCATCCGCGCGCTTTCCAGACGACATGACGTCGGCCCGCCGGCCAATCGCAGAAATACTTTGAATGTGATGGTGTCCACATTTTCATTGGAGAAGTTCAAACTAGCCATGGGCACTGTTTTCTGTGTGTGGAAGATGACACACTATCGAGAGTGAGGTTTGCATTTTGTGGTTGCGGTCCCGCTTTTGCTGACATTCTAAAAAAACACCTGAAATAATACGTCAAACTCTCTTGTGTGATCCTGCTCGCTCACTCATTTCTGAGGCGTATTTTTGGCTTTTGTCTTGTGCGCGGCTCAGTCTGGGGACGACAAAGAAGGGCATCGGTCCGGTGTATTCCACCAAAGCGGCGCGCAGCGGCCTCAGGATCTGCGACCTGCTGGCCGACTTCAAAGACTTCTCCGACAGGTTCGGGAGCTTTTTATCTTTCCCGCGTGTGTCTCTCAAGTCCCGTCGAGCCGCAATCTAACAATGTTTCCGAGATCACTGCGCTCTTCCTCCAGCAACTCTCCAAGGCTAACTTGGAAGCCGCCTTTTAAGGGCTCGATGTTTTGGTCGTAAGCCTTTCGTCACGCTTTTTCTTTGGCTTCCACTCGCCCATAAACTTGACCTGAACAAGTTCCGCACCTGCTGCGGTATTGCCAGCGTGCAACTAAAGCTCTGTCACGATTCTTGGTATCGTAGCCAGGGTTGTTTATTGACCCAACTTCAGAGTGGGCGAGGCCTTCATTTTTGGGGGGGCCTCGACCGTCGTCTTCAGGTTGATAGCTGCCATGTCAGCAGTCGGAATAAGCGCAAGCACGCAGGAGTGTTTGATCCTTCACCTCCCGTATTTCATCCCGTGGTGCCCAGAGACATTCATTTGCTTGGCATTTTTTTTTTTTGGAGCCTTTGAGATTGTTTTGTATGTATGGTGCAGGTATAAAGTCTTGGCTCGGCGGTACCAAGCCATGTACCCCAGTCTGCATATAGACATGGAGGGTGAGCTGGTCAAATTAAAGGTAAAGGCTGGAAAATCGGACATATTAATAATTGCTTCCACAAAATCGCAACACCTTTAAAGGTGATTTTTTTGTTTTTCCCTCCCCAGGCTTACGTGGAGCAGATCAAGCCAATGGTGAGGGATGGCGTTCACTACATGTACGAGGCTCTTCACGGGCCTCCAAAGAACATCCTGGTGGAGGGAGCCAACGCGGCACTGCTGGACATCGATTTCGGTCAGTCGTCCGTGCATACATACGTGCCGGAGAACGCGCACGTCTGCCGCCATTGTGTCCCTCCAACCGTGTACGGTCATCCCCCGTGATCTCGCCGTCCGCCGATCGAGGATTTTTCCTCTGAAACATCGTGATCTGTTGAAATGGGTTCATCTCCAAAATAGCTGATCAACAAACGCAAAAGTCAACGTGCGCATTCAAAAGATGACGTATTGTCAAACTCGTGTTATTCTATATAAATATACATAATAAGTGTTATTCGCAGTCTTTGCTATTCATGGTGGGGGGCTGAGTTATCGGGGCTTTCACCTTTCCAGTCCACTTGCATCGGGGCCAGTCAAGGCGGCCAGATCCAACAGACGCGGCTGCGGTTGGAAACGAAGCTCGTCGTGTGCGGCAATTGAAATCTGCGGCGCCACCAACGGGAGCGCAATACAAATCTCCAAGCCTAAATCATGTTTTGGGCCTTGGCCGGAGGTCCGCGCTCTCCTTTGTTTTGTCACAGCCCTTGTTTTGCACAATGTTGTCGGCGGAGCGGGTCAGTGCTTGTGGTCCAAACACGGCGGGGGGAAAGGGGGGGAGCGCCGCTATCAGGGCGCCCGCCGTGTCCCTCTCATGACACTCGAAGGGAAACCGGGGCAAATGTCACGCGGCGGCACGTGGCTTCCTTTGTCACTTATTTGCCACGATTCCCTGAAAGGATCGACGAGATGACCGGCCGTCACGGGCCTTTTAGCGACGCGGCACTCGGCCGTGCCGGATGCGATGTTTGCGTCACGTTTGGGAAGAAAAAGGGCCACGCGAGGCCACCTCGTCACCCGTGTCGACCTTTGCTCTGCGGTCACTGAAAAAAGGTTGTCGGATCATGTTTTGTTTTTATGAGTAGGACAAGTAAGTATCTTGCCGTTGACTGGCCACGCTCCTTTTTTGCGTCTTTTGCAGGGACGTATCCGTTCGTGACATCATCCAACTGCACGGTGGGCGGGGTGTGCACGGGCCTCGGCATGCCGCCGCAGAACGTCGGCGAGGTTTACGGCGTGGTCAAGGCCTACACCACCCGGGTGGGCATCGGCGCCTTCCCCTCCGAGCAGAACAACGTACGTCGGCCAACTCGGCGTCTCGCCGAGTGGCGCCAGCGTAACCGTTGCGCTCCCGGTGCAAAACGTGAGGCGCGCCCACAGACAAGGGCCGCCTCCAAATACTGTAAGTCAAATACGCCAGTCGGACTTTCCGAGAGCGCTTTGGAATGCTTTCTCCCGCTGCAATCAATGACTCCCTCCCAAATGAGCCTTGCTTGAGTTGCTGCGCGTGCCAAAGAGTGAAACTTTTGTCTTTTCCGACACTAGCACCTAGAGGAGGCTTTGCGTCATTGCCGTCATGGAAGATTTTTCTGACTATTTCGGCCAGGGGTCGGGAACCTTTTTGACCAAGAGCCAGAAAAGCAAAATATTTGCAAATGTATTTCAGTGAGATATATATATATATATATATATATATAAACTGTATTTTAAAAGTGAATTCAACAAAATGTCAGTATAATAAGCCTCTGAATGTATTCTTTTAAATAATTTCGTGATAATACTCACCATGAATGTGAATGGTTTTCCGTTCCTCGCGATTGCGAAAAATCCAGCCAAACTAGCGGTATTTTGTCATTGCAAATCAGACACACCGCAGAACCCGTTCTCTCCACAAAGGCGAATCCTTGGGTCCATTCGTCCCAAAGTCTACCAAACTTGTCATCTTTTTTTCTTTTCGGCATCTTATTCACTTCGGATTAGCTTTGAGCTAACGGCCGGGCGGGTTGATTCAAAAGGAGGCGTATACCTGTTTCCGCAGCAACGGCAACGTTGGCCAGTATCATCCAATCAAAATGGCTCTTGGAGCCAACTGCAGCCCTGAACAGGAAATGAGCAGTAAAAAAAAAATAAAAAAATCGATGGATGGACGAAACAAGCGAGAATATTTTGTTTTATCTGCGAGCCAGATGCAATCATCAAAAGAGCCACCTATGGCTCGTGAGCCTTAGGTTCCCGACCCCTGATTTAGGCTCATGAACCTTTGTCATCACCATGCTGATTGGTTGGCAGAAGAAAAACAAAAGAATTGAAATAGTGCTACATGTTCTCACGTTTGAATTTGTTTAGCTGGTAAATATACTGGTATGTAACAGTATATTCTCCATCCATGAAAAAGTTTTCTTCCGATCCCCTTGGCTTTGCGAGGCGATGGGTCAGCTCCAGGCGGGCCTTTTGACTTGACTTGAACGGACATTCCCGAACACGGTTTGTCTGCTTCCGAGCGGCGACGTGGGTGATACTTTTGCACGCGCTCAAGCAAGGTGCGCCCGTGTCGCGGCATTCAGGACGTCGGCGAGCTGCTGCAGACCCGCGGCAAGGAGGTCGGGGTGACCACGGGGAGGAAGCGGCGCTGCGGTTGGCTCGACCTGGTGCTCATCAAATACGCGCACATGATCAACGGCTTCACGGCGTGAGTGAACCAACCACCTTTCGGGCAAACGTCGGCTTGGCGACGCGGGCCTAATCTCTGCACTTTTCACAGTTTAGCACTCACCAAACTGGACATACTTGACGTCCTCCCGGAGATCAAAGTGGGGGTGGCATATAAAGTTGACGGCCAAATGATACCGCACTTCCCAGGTGAGTGAAGAACTTTTTTTTTTTTTAAGCAACACCATGACGGTGAGGATGCGATTTTCAAGTGATGTGACCACACGGGCAGCCAATCAGGAGGTGCTGCTGCACGTGGAGGTCCAATACGAGACGCTGCCAGGCTGGAACAGTAACACGACGGCTGCCAGGAGCTTCGACGATCTCCCGGAGAACGCCCGGAAATACGTACGCTTCGTGGAGGAGCGCGTCGGCGTGCCCGGTATGAATGCGCGTCAAGGAAAGAGAACGGATTGCTACGATTACTGCGATTTCAGTGGCCGTGTAGGAGAAGCAAACTTTTATTTCGGCCACTGAGAACTCCAGTGGCCTAAGTCCCATTTGTGGACGCTGGCTCTGACGGTGGCTGGTCGTACCCGCAAAGTCTTGGAAATGGCTTTGGAACCTTTTCCAGACTGATCGATTTGGATTTTCTTTGGATGGTGGCCTGATGCGTTTGTTTCTTGAGGTCTTGTCGCCTCCTCGACTCGCTCTGAAAGATTCTATTGACGTGATTTCTTGATTCAACAAATGCGGTGCTAGGGTCTTGCCTGTCAAATTGAACTTGGCTTTCCCAAAAATGTCGTTTGTTACTTTGTGACTTTTTCCACATAGGAGCAGGCAGTTTGGGATTTTTTGGTGCCGAAATAAATTCAACTGGCATCTAGAAGCAGCATTTTGTATTTTCTTGCGTAGGCTCTGGGTGATGATGATTTAAACCTCTTTGTGTGATAGATATGAAGAACAAAAAAATCGGGAAGGAGGCAAATACTTTTTCATGGTCATGTACGACGAGGCAATTTACTATTTGATGCCCATCATCAATGTGTAGAGTTCCATTGAGAAAAAATGGGAACATCCTTGGTTGAATACGTCCTGTTGAAAATAGCCATTTTCGGAGTTTTGACGCAGGGTGTAAAATGTCCTTTTATTTTGATTGCAGTCAAATGGATCGGCGTGGGCAAGTCTCGGGAGTCCATGATCCAGCGCTTCTAGACGCCACCAATATCCTGTCAGCCTCTTCAACCGCGTGCGCACGCACGCGCACGCCCAGCCTGACTACCTGACAACCTGACTGGACTCTCTTGATTTCTGACGCAACTGTCAGACAGGGAAGGCTTTTTAAACACTGTGCTGTCAGAATTGCTTCCGTCCGGGATGCGAAACCTCATTCGCCGTTTGTACCAGACCCTCAATAAGCTCCGCATACACCAGCGCCATTAACAAACCGATCCACCCACGCTGTGCCTGTCTGCCGTCCTGTTTTTAAAAAAGATGATTCGTGTTCCATTCTGTTCGTCAGCTGGACGGGTACTTTCTTGACTTAATTAAAGGTAAAAGGGATCTTTTCATATTTACTTTTTGTTTTGGAGGGGCAGTAAAAAAAAAGGATATTTTATTCCTGTTTCACACAATGCATGCCTCTTTTACAAATATCAAAGATTTTAGTTGACCACTGAAAATCTGGTGTAACTCTTTTCCTCACTCTTGGGTTCGAATTGTTACTGTTGCTCTTTTCTTTTTCTATAAAACGAGTTGTTTGGATCCAGAGCAAATGGCGCCTCAGCCTCACCTTGAAAAATTAAATGTGTCAAACTAATGTTGCAACTTGTTACTCCGTTTGAATATACAGCTTAGTTTCTCAGCCATTGACACACAATCAGCCAAGCCGCACGAAGGTCCGGGGCGGAAGAGCCACTTGGATTGGAAGGAAGGATGCACTCTCATGTCAACACCAAGAGGTAAGCAGAGCTGCGGCGAAAGCACAGATGTGGCGATAAATTGTCATTGCGGGGCGGAGGTACCGATCTCTGGGCGCTGGGTTGGAATGCTGAGAAATCTGGACTCTTGGGGGGTTTTGATGAAAGTATGCCAAAGACACGTCCTTAACATACGGAGGAAGTAGTTTCCACATTTTGGGTGGGTGAATGTGTGTATTTGGAAGTTTGGAATACTTTTTCTGCTCTGCATTCCATTTTTTCGTCGGATATCGTCACCTCACGATGTCTTTTGTTCTGTATCATTTTAGTTGAACAGTACAGTACTTCAATCGTGTCATTTGAGAGCACGGACGCTTCAAATGGGCAAAAGGTGAAATCGGCGTCTGGTAATTGCGAGTTTCATTTTGAACACGAGGTGACGCCCTTGAACCGCAAATGATGGGAAGCCTCCATGAGCACCGCGTGCCAACTCGAGTGGGATCGTCTTCTGTCTTCTGACGGCTTTTTTTTTGGCCCCTGATCCAACTTATGGAAATGTTAACATCACAAAGGCTGGAAGATGTGCATTGCACCTGGAAGCTCGCCACGCGTTTTTTTTATGGAATGCATCTTGACGACAGTCATTTCGTTTCTTCCCCCCTTTACCCGATAATGACAACACGTTTTGTGTTGCCAAACGGGACTCGATGGCGAGCCTGCGCGCGCAAAGTCGTCGTCGGAGTGCTGGCGCGGTCGTGAGCTCGTTTGAAGCGAGGCCTCACCTGCGGCTTCACCTGCC
>NW_017842054.1:248204-252682 GCF_001891065.2 Hippocampus comes
CCCCCCCCCCCTCATTTGAATCCACCGCGCGAGGCCTCTTTTGTCCACGGTGCTGCCTCTGCTTTGTGCGCCCAAAGTGGAGGCTGTCGACGTGGACCAGCAAAAGAGTTTTTTTGCTCACCTCGGGCCCGGCGTGGCGTTCGGGCGCCCTCGGCGACTCGTCAATTGAGAGAAAAGCACTCCCACCCCCCTGAAAACATCCTCCTGAATGGAGCAAGCTTTACTTTGCGGTGCGTGTGATCTTCCGACCTGCATACAAAGGCCTCCATTGATGAGGGCAATTGGAACTCAGCCACGTTCATGTCCTCGGGAGAAAAAAAAATAGAGCCCACAGGTTTTTGTTCGTGCGTGAGCTACATGCTGTAAACGCGAGTGTCGAACATCCCGTGCGTTTGTGACATTGAGCGGGCGATCCCCCCAGTCGTCCGCACGACCGTATTTGGTCCACCGATGAATCCCGGGCTGTCTGTTCGGAAGCCCGTTTGGCGACTTGCCGCGAAACGGCCCCCTCCAGACCGCGCACGAGGTGGTCCTTGATGGCCAAGACGATACGGGGGAAGCACATTCTTCTTGACTCGGTCTATAGTTCTTACTTTCAAAATGCGACTAAAAAGCATCACAAAAGGTAAAAACCATACTTCTATATTGTCATCATATTGACAGGTGACTTTGCGATCGAATGCATCGGCCCCGGCGCTGTGTCGTCCTTTCCCAGCTGACCCCAAACGACGCCCTGACCGACCCCGGTGTGGAATGCGCGGCCGTAAATGTATTTGGAGTCTTTTGAACCCTCTCCTCTGCCTTTCAGTTGCCCCCGCCTCCTGTGCGCCACGCCAGGCAAACGCAGCAGATGTGTGAGCGGCGACACCCTCAACAGCTGTCGGCTCCTCTTCCCCTTTTGACCCCTCGCGTAAAGATTTTCTTCTCACGACGTCGCCTGACTCCAAGGTGAGGAATTCCCCTTTCTTGTGTGCTGTGTGTTTGAAAGAAAAGAAGAAAAAAAAACCCAAGCGATATTCCATTGGAACGCAAAAGTAAAACCGCCCTTCAAAAGTCAACTTTTTAATCCGCAGGGTCGAGTAAACGCGGAGTTGTTGAGATTGTGTGGTCTGTTGGCAATCAAGCCAGCAGTGAGTCTCAAAGGATGGCCCACAAAATTAAACATTCCATCTGGGTAAAATGTAGGAGCATGCTTTTTAAAAAAAAAAAATTCTTGAATTCTTGTGTAAAGATAGAAAACTCATTCTTGAGTATTTTTTGGCCTGCGGTACTGAATTTGAAACACTGGAAAAGCACGGCACCACATGTCACGTGGCAATCAAAAACCAACGAGCAGTGAGGCACGCGCTGCCGAGCGCTAATGGAGGCCGCAAAGGACCCGTCGGTCGGCAGCTCGGGAGCCACGCGAGGCTAAATGCGCCCATGAGCGAGTGGTAGTCAGAAAAGAAGTAGCGGCTAGGCTAATGCTAGCAGCAGCTAACACGAGTAGCCCCAAAACACACGTGGACAGTCGCCCGAAAGTGAGCGAGGCAGGCGCATGCTCTCTCAAGGAGCTCCACAATGACACGTCGGCGGCGGCTCGGGAGCCGGGCTAGCGCCGCCGCGAGCAAAATGCCTCACGCCGAACTACAAGCGGCACGCCACGTGCTCTCGCGGCTATTGCCGCGTTTCCGTCGCGCTGCGGTCGGCACGCCGGGCTGGGCTCGCTCCGGACGGTTCCGACGCGCTGTTCTTCAAAGGAGCCCCAGCGGATTCTTGGGCGACCATTGTACAGTCAAACCTCGGTTTTCGACCGTCTCTCGTATTGACCGAATGGGATTTTGACCGGAAAATGAGAGATTTTTCCACACAGGATTATGACCGAAAATCGATTTTCGACCAAATTGAGCCAACCCAAATACGCCACTCGACTCCTCTTGGCTTCCTCATGTCGCGTTCATTGTGAGCAGACGTGTTTGTTGTGATTGAGGCAAATCTGACTGCTTTTTTGTTATTTCTGCATCGTGTATTAGCCCCTCGTCACAGGCTCATAAAATAGTTTTGGATTTCGAACAAATGGCTTTCCGAACGGCCTTCTGGTGGAAAACCGCGGCACGGCTGCATTTCTATTCATCAAGCTGTTGCGCCATTCCTCTTCCTGCCGCCGTCCACACTTGTTGCCGCTTCCTTGATCAGTCCAACTCCACGTAAGCTGGTCTCTTCCTGGCAGCTCATCCCTCGCCGCGTCCGTCCGCGCTCCAATGCGCTTAGCGGCCGGCTTCGAGCAAGCTTCTCTTGTCTTCTCGGCCTTTTGCTCAGCTCCCCGCTCGCTAAACACGCTCCGGCCTCGGAAGCTGTGCTCGGACCCCCTCGCCCCTCCCCCCGCCCCGCCCTCGGGGCCCAGCTGCTGTCGCCTTCGCAGCCGTCCCGCTCAGCATGAGAAGCCCGGCAGCTGTTGATCAATGGGCAGCCGGAGCCAACGCCTGCCTGACAACAACACACACACACACAGATGCAGGCGCACACAGATGCAGGCGCACACACACACCCACACCCACACCCACACACACACACACACACACACACACACACACACACACACACACACACACTCCCCTGGGACGCAACAGATGGGGGGCAGCCAGCTGAGAGGCCGTGGCGGGCCACAAAAGAGCTGGTTGAGGTGTGTCCGAGTGTACCTTTGCACTCACAGCAGTAGATGGGGACATGTCCAACTTTTGAGGTGACACGGGGGTGGGGGTGGCAATTCAGCGTGCGCCCGTAAATGCCACGCGAGCAAACATTCATGACTTGTTTCATCGAATGGAAGCGAATCCAATTGAATGGAATCCTCTTGGACCCACGGTCGCCAAGTGTCGCTCGCGCGCCGCTTCGGCTCACGGCGCGGTTGGGAACAGAGACGATCGAGTTTCCTCAAGCGCCGCTCATTGGAGCCGTTTTGAACGATTTGCCAAACAGAATCGGCGAGTTGAATTCCTCGTTTGTTTCTGACTTAGCGCGTGAGGAAAAAGGAGCCCGTCGGCCAGAGAATGATCACGTCGGCGCTTCTTTCCCCATTCTCCGACTTTTGCCACATTTTCCATGTAAACAAATCCCACTGAAGCGAAAGGAGACGCGGTGGCGACGATTGCTTTTATTTTTCCCACCGCTGCCGTTGAGCGTCGGCATCCAATTTCTCCTCAAATGGTTTGTTTGATTGGGGACTCAACAAGCCACCCGAACCCCAGGTGGTGTTTTGCAAGTTGTTTTGCCGACTGTCAACTTCGGGTTCTCCAGGCTCCCCACTTTGAGTCCCACTGCGGTCGATGACATTGTGCGGAGATTGGGGAGGGGGCCGAGGGGGACCGGACAGTTGCCGGCGTGGACAGGTGTTGGCGTCGGCGTCTTCCTGACTCGTTTCGCCAGCTGCTGTCACCCCCCCATTGCCCCCAGCACCCTTTCCTTGACAGAGGTAGAGCACACCACCATCGGCTTTTTATGGGCCCGGCCTGTTTTGACTTGAAATATTTGCCCAGGAGGCGCTTGTTCTGTTTGGGGGAAGCACTGAGGTCACGCTTTTGCAAGCCCACGTGCGCGCGCACCCACACACATCTTCTTTGTGTGTGCGTGTGTGTGTGTTTACATTCTAGTGGTCGAAACGCACACCTGTTTGGCCACAGGTTGGGAGGCGGCTGGGCTTTAGGAGACAAAAGAAGGCCAAAGTTGGGGCCCTTGGAAGTCAAGATCTGACTGCATTTCAGTTCCGACTTGTGATCGCTGAGCCAGTTGGAGCTCTGTTATTATTGGAATGATGATGATGACGATGCGTGGCCTCGCCACCAGCCTCCTATCTACAAAGGTGGCCACAGGTTGGGAGGCGGCTGGGCTTTAGGAGACAAAAGAAGGCCAAAGTTGGGGCCCTTGGAAGTCAAGATCTGACTGCATTTCAGTTCCGACTTGTGATCGCTGAGCCAGTTGGAGCTCTGTTATTATTGGAATGATGATGATGACGATGCGTGGCCTCGCCACCAGCCTCCTATCTACAAAGGCAGGCGACATTTGTCGTCCGCAAAGTCTGCGATATGTTGATACAGTGTAGACCAGACCGAAAGGCGCCAAAGTGCCGCTGGTTCAAAGCGCACACCCAGGTAACCAATCACCACCGAGGGGCCGGACCAGGGGTGCGGTATGCAAATATCGGGGGCAGTGTTATTCTTGTATTTTGCATATGTCACAATAGAGGTTGGACTTGGAGGAGGGGGGGCTCTGAGCGTGATCACGGAGCAACTAAACCGTCGTTCGCTCTCAGAGATCCGCTTCCGTCGATATTGAAGACAATTTTCCTGTGTGCCGAGTCGTTTCTTTAACCTTGTCCGAGAAAATCTCTGACAAAAGGGCCACGCGTTGCGAAGCAAAACAGGAGCCCCCCTCTGCCGATCTGCAGATCGAAATCAAACACCTCCCGCAAGCAAACCAGTCAATATGGCGGCCGGGAAAAA
>NW_017842054.1:256494-260101 GCF_001891065.2 Hippocampus comes
CAACCTAATCTGTGAAGAACAATTCTTGGCTGCATCCTGCGAATGGCGTCCAGCAGTTGACGTTGTCCCTTGTGGTCCTCTTTTTCTTTACAAAGTTCCTCCTCGAATTCTGATGTCCTTCTTGTGCACATGGTGCGAAAATTGCAACAATTCTTTCCGCTTACCATCTCCGTGCAGCCATGTGTTGAGCACGAGGGCCTCTTTGTTAGCGGCTAGCAAGCTAACCGAAGCTTAACTCGGCCGAGAATCACCAATGTCCACCGAGACGACTTGAATCGGACACGAAGCTTCAACGAAAAATGTTTTAGTCCAGCGAGATGATTGTGGACGCCCTGGTGGAGGTTTGAGCACGTTGAAGGCAAATTCAGGAGAATTTCGTCAGGGGTTGTCTATCCCTCAACGCGCCCCAGTTCCGTACTGCTATCAAGCCACCAATTGTTAATACTCTGCATGACGGAAATCTGCCGACAGCGAGCCCCGTCGACCACCTTCAAAATAAAAGCTTTGCAAACCGCCAGCGGTTTGGATTGAAAGTAATGTTGGAAAATAATTTCTTGGCGGTAAGGCAACGACGAGTTCTGAATTTGCGACAGAAAATTAAGTCAATGTTAACTCTCCCTAAATGACTAAAATTTCACCTCATTAAAAAAAATAGATAAATAAATTCATGATTTTTTTTTTCCTGCCATCAGACGAGGTCTAAGGCAAGGGTAGATTCGTAGATCCGGTTCCTCGAGAGCCACATCCTGCCTGTTTTAGGTGCCTCCCTACTCCAACACACCTGATTCAATTGTTTAGGCCTCGACAGAGCTTGTTGATGAGCTCATCACTTAAATCACATTCCAAAACCATGCATGGCAGGCTGATTGAACACTCTAAAATTGTCCCGAGCTGCAAGTGTGAGCACGGGTGATTGTTCGTCTCTGTCTGCCGAGAGATTACCTGTCACCTGTAGTATCTGTATCATATGAAGTATTGTATTAACTTCAAGCTTTACGTTAGATAATCGTAGACAGTTGGGAAAAGGGCATATGGTTGTCAAACATAGATAGCAGTTGGGGAAGGGCATATGGTTGTCAATGTGTTAGAGGAATCTATGGGCGAAATTGTATCATGTTTAAAGTCTCATTTGATCTGGGCACGTCGAAGTATCTGGGTGCGTTATCAGCACCCCCAAATTCCTTTTCAGAAGGTGCCGGCCATTTGGGCTGGGGGCTGTTGCAGCCCACACCACAATCAACACATCAAAGCGGGTGGGCAATCAGAGGAGATCAGATCCGGTCACAAAGGGGGAGCGAGTAATTTGGGAACAGCGGTCGAACAACAAAAGACGATTTGAGAACACCCGTCGCGCCCAGGCGACATTTGTCATCCGCAAAGTCCGCGATATGTTGATACAGTGTAGACCAGACCGAAAGGCGCCAACGTGCCGGTGGTTCAAAGCTCATACCCAGGTAACCAATCACTACCGAGGGGCCGGACCAGGGGTACGGTATGCAAATATCGGGGGCAATGTTTTTCTTGTATTTTGCATATGTCACAAATAAATGTTCGAACTCGAGGAGGGGGGGCTCTGAGCGTGATCACGGAGCAACTAAACCGTCGTTCGCTCTCAGAGATCCGCTTCCGTCGATATTGAAGACAATTTTCCTGTGTGCCGAGTCGTTTCTTTAACCTTGTCCGAGAAAATCTCTGACAAAAGGGCCACGCGTTGCGAAGCAAAACAGGAGCCCCCCTCTGCCGATCTGCAGATCGAAATCAAACACCTCCCGCAAGCAAACCAGTCAATATGGCGGCCGCTAATAGTCGTATCCCGCAATGCGTCTCCGTCCCGCTTTCCCCTCGCCCGGCGGCCGCGGCGACCGTAAAACAGACCATATGGGCGCGCTGACGGGGCCGATTTTCTGTATTGTTCACTTTGTCAGCCGGGCCGATGAGCGGCGAGAGCGAGACGGGGACGGAGACGGAGACGGAGAGCGCTAATGATGATGCAGAGTGCAGATGTGCTTGGGTGCAGCCCGGTCGTTAAGCAACAACAGCTTGCGCGCGCCATACGGCCGCAGCTGCTTGCCAGCCGGTCTGCCTTTTTCCTCTTTTTCTTGACTTCGGAGAGCAGCCACTTGTCTTCCCTTTTGTGAAAGGTGCGCGCTCTTTCTCCTCGCAACTTCCCTTTGAACGGCTGAAGTTTATCAGTGGTCGGTGACCGCTGCGCGAAGAAAATTGATTGGCCCTTGCGCCTGACGGACGTCCTCCCGCCTCCGCTCCGGCCCGGACGTCAACCTCAGAGGGTAGCGACAAAAGAAAACGTTCCCGCTCCAGCCGTACGCCGGCGTCGTGTCCCTTTGCCGTTTGCGCCCGTTCTTCCTCTCCGACTTGTTCCGTCACGCCGGACAGATGGTCCCGAGCCGCCTTCAATAATCCAACGTACGCATCCGTGCCAGTGCACCGCCGGCTGATGCCGCGCGCGGTACTGTGCCATTTCCTGAGGCGGGACCCCCGTCCCTCCCCGGCCCAGATCGGAGCGGCCGGGGGCTCGGCACGCGGCCCTGCAGCGGGGCCGGCCGCCGCGTACGTGACATTTCCCGTCTGATTTTTGATGACCGGGAATCTTCCCATTTAGCCGCCGCATGTTTCGCCGGAGGCGCGAGGGCGCAGGTGAGCGCCAACATGCGAGCGAGAATACGGCCAGAAACGGGAAGTTGGCGTCGCCGCGCATCCTTTGAGTCATCAATAGGCAATTAGATGGCACCGCGGCGGCCATCTTGTCGGCAATATGTTGCCCAAAAAACGAGGCGGAGCGCTGAAAAACCACAAAGATTTCAAGATGGACGTTGTTGCTGTTTCAATCGTCGTTCGACACGACTCGCCTTCCGACCCCAAACGATCACGCTGAAATCCATCACTTGACGCTCGCCGCGTCCGCGTGAGCCGCAGCACGTGAGGGAGTGCCGTTTATCCGGCGATAAGGGGACATCGATCGGGTGGTCGCGTGAAAACGTGGCCGTTGTCATGATCTTCCGTGACACTTTGGACATCAGAAGAGGCGCGTTTCTCCTCAACTTTGTCAGGTCAAAACAGGACATTGATGGTGTCAGAACATGCTTGCTTTTCTTTTTTGAATTGCTTTTGGGAACGGCTTTCGTTTTTAGGGGACACACGTCGAGTAGCGTATTTAATAACAATAATAATAATAATAATACATTTTATATTTGTCCAGGGAAAGAGAATTCTCTCTTGAACGTTGGCCTTCCAAGTTTGGATACTCAGCAGCAGCTCAGCACCGCCCAGACCGAATCCTCCGCGCACGCTTTCCTCTGGCAAGTACGCGACTCCAGCCTGCCGTGCACACCGTGTTTTATGTGTGTTTGTGCAAATGCGTGCGAAGGGGGGGCCCAAAACCGTGCGTGGGGGGTGTGTGTGGGAGAGAGAGTCACAAATGCAGACACCCAAATATTCAAGTTGTGTCGCCTTTTGTTCCTTCCCACCCCCCGAAAAGGGAAGAGGGAGGGTGAAGTGGGGCCGGCCGGATGGATGATTGGGACCCCCGCCCCATCCACACCCGCGCACACACACATCCCCCAGTGTTCTTCCCACACATCGCGCCCCC
>NW_017842054.1:260120-266640 GCF_001891065.2 Hippocampus comes
GCCCCCTCCCCCGGCCAGCGTCGCGCCACTGTATTGTGCGCATGCAGCGGGCCGCTTGTTGCTCGCCTTCTGTCCTGCTGCGCTGAGTGCTTTGAGAAAGGGGGGCGGCTCCTTTGAAATATGCACATGCTCTCTCTCGCGCACACGCACTCATCGCAGGCCCTGCTCTCGCTCCCATTTTTTGTCTCGCCGGCAGGAGTGCGACCCGTGATTTTTTTGGGGTTGTTGTTTTGCACGGACAATCGACGAGTCTCTCGCACGCATGAAAAGCATCCAGAGGGGCCCCCCCGGGCCTCCCTCATGAGAGGGGGCGCTCTTAGCAGGAGCGGGGAGCTAAAAGCCGCTCTTCTTCTCTTCTTTTCACCGTACATTTAGCCAAAGCTGTGCCGCAGCTTGATTTTTGTCGGGCAACGCGTATCCAGCAGACGGCCGCCGAATCTCACGGTAGCCCGACTGACTCATAGTACGAATGAACGGGGCGGCGGGCGCGGGCGGTCGTCCGGCGAGCACGTCCGCCTCGCGGCGCGGAGCTCCCGGCCGGCTTCCAGGTGAGCGGGGCCGCCAAACGCTTGGGCAGCGGCCTGCCCCCTTTGTCCCCGAGCCCGACGCGCCCAACCTCCTCTTGCCTGAAGTCAACAAAGGAGAGCGCCAAACGAATGACCTACATTCACCGCCGACCTCGCGCGGCTCCAGAGTGACCGAGCGCTCGCTGGCAAGCGGATGTCGGCCCGCGACGCCGAAGCGTCTCTTCCGCCGCCTTTCGGACACGCCGCCGCCCGCCCGCTGATGGGGACGCCAAAACAAATTCCTCCCCAAACCTCAGTTGGCCCTTCAAAGGACAGCGCAACACGACCAGTGACGGAAAAATCTTTTGGGGAGGGATGGATTCGCCAAATACTGTCCCAGGTCGTTGGAAGATGCGCAAAAAGCGCATGAAAATATTTCACGAGTGCCCCACGTGTGGCCTTTTTTAACTGGACGCTTTCATTGGAATTGGATTTCAATCAAGGATCAATGATCATATTTTGGGGCATTGTTTTTCTGCAACTGTAATCTTTCGTGTGAACTGAGTAGAAGAATGATTTGGACATCAACATTGATGAGATTTTTGGTGGACCTGTCATTGGACAACAAAACATAATAAACATCACACTCGCACTGAACTGAACACGGCGCATGCGCTCTTATGGTGAAGAAGGAGAATTGTCTCCACGTCTCTCGTCGCGACCGTTTGCCTGACCTCGTGACCTCAAAAGGTGAATCCCGAGGGAACCTCAAGTATCCCTTCTCAACTTGCTTGTGCTTCTTCGCAGGTTCCTCGCAGCAAAATGAGGCGTTTGTCAGACGTGGAGATTAGAAGCAAGCTTATGTTGCTTGTGTGTGTGTGTGTGCGTGCGTGTGTGTGTGTCCTGGGGGCGGGGGCCGAGGTGGGCTGACTGAGGAGGCCATCTGTGGCCTACTGATGGCTGCCCAGCTCTCGGTGCATCTGTAAGAGCAGCTCAAAGCTGATTTCTTTGCTGCAAAACTCCTTGAGGAGCTTACAAGCTGTGCGTGCGTGTTGGGGGGGTTGGGGGGGGGCAACAAGCTGCTGAGCAAAGTTTGCGTGCGTCGACGCGCCCAGCGAGAGCCCGCCAAAACCTTCCGCAGACCACTTTTGACAAGGTGTTGATCAACGGAAAATTTCGCGTCAGCCGAAAATTATTTTTTGAGGCCGATTTCACAAATGTTGCTTATTTGTCTCGCACCGCAGGTTGTCGATATATATGTATATATATATTTTTTCTTTTTAAGGACGACGCGTAAGAGTTTGCGCAATGCGGATTTTCCCATGCGCTCGAGCGATGCCGTTTCAGAAAAGAATTGCACCTTTTGCTCAACCCTTAATTCGTCCTTGTGACACATGATGATGATTGTGATTGTGAAAACCGGATGTGCTCGAGGGAAAAAAACAAAGGCAGATTTAGATTTAGCGCATACAAACGAATCGAGAAAAGTCGAGGGAAAAAAAAGGCGTCGAGCGGTGTCAGGAGTCGAAGCGGACGGGCAACAAAACGGGTGTAAATGGAGGGCTTCGTAGGTTTTGGATGGACGGCTCTCCGTTCGGAATGGGCAAAAAAGGAGAGACGGACTTGTTTTGAACGCAGCTCTTTCTTTTCCAACGTCTGCTCCGTAACTCTCGAACGAACATCCCTTTTTCCGGTAACACAAACACTTCCTGGTTTCCTTCAGCCAATCAGACAATGTCGACATAAACTTGTTTAAGCAGTTATTCAACGTAATATAACCTAGGTAACTGTAAGACAAAAGAATATAATGCTGAAATATAAAATGAAAATAATAATTTAACGTCAACTTACACGGCAGCCGTCCGACTCGGCTGCAATCGGCGGAGGAGACTCGCAGGCGGAGGGAGGGACGGCCGCCATTTCACTTGCCAACTCAATTTGGATCAACGACATTGTTGTCCCTCAATCATGTGCGAGTCGAATAATTTCCTTGAAATGTCAACTTGAACATTCATTTCAATCCACGAATTGAAACGAGTGCCTTGTACTTTCCCCGTGGATTTTTTTCCCCCTCCTCTCAAGGTTTCGAGCGCCTCAAGCCGGACATGGCGGTGCTCGTTTTCTTAGCGACTTCTCTTTTCGTTGGGCGGTGACTTTTCACATCAGCATCCAGGATCGGTCCCGAATGGGTGCGTGGCGTGCCGCGGCCAAGCGAACGGCACCGCCGGCTCCCGGGTGGCTTCTGGCCCGCGGTTCCTCCCGTATTGCTCCGAAGCGCGCGGCGGAGAGGCTCGAACGGCTCCACCCGTGCCACGCGCTTCCAGTCCGGGCCGCCGCATCGCCGGGGTTGGCCCCCGCCCGCGTCAGGTGAGGACACACGCAGAACGAACGGACGCGTGAATGGATTTTCGGGATAAACCAGCCCGGAAAGGCTCCCTGAGCAAAAAAAAAAAAAAAGAGCCAGAGGTCCAACGTGAAGAATCTGATCATTTATTGCAGTTTGCACACAATTGAAAAACGCCAACAGCACACCGGAAATGACAAAAACGAAACACATTTCGAATTGACTCCCCTTTGAGAAAAACAAACGATGATTGTCAAAGCTAAAACTCTCTACATCTCCATTTCAAACGAATTGAAAAAAAAAACCCTAAAATCAACACATTTTCCTCTCAACAAGGGAGCGATTCGATCTGAAAAAAAAAATCTGCCTGTTTTGACCCCGCAAGATGGTGATTGTCCTTATTTTTTCCTGTTCCCCATAAACGGTCTAAGACGTTTTTTGAAATTTTGATTTCATGAACATCAAAAGAAGAGCACCCGCACCCGTCTCGTTTTCAAGTAAACACAGCAAAAAGGTCCGACTGTGGTTTGTTCACAGCCTGACACTCGCAAATAAATTATTACAAATACGCTTAAATTAAAATAATAATAATAATAATTCCGAAAGAAAATCAGAGCAACAATCAGCCTGGACTACAGCAGTTTAAGGCGCTCAAGTACAACCAGAAATATTACAATAAATAAAAAAAAACAGCAGTGACGACGCAAACTGCAGCAGGTTGGATGAATGGGCGGGCTGGCCGTGCACGCGCGTGCACACATCCACGCGCGCGCGCGCTTGAGGGCGATGAAGCATTCAGCAACTCTTTATTTTGGGGGGATTGCATGAGACGTTTGACCATTCCAAACCGAGCTCCATCTCCCAAATAGAAACAAAAAATATATATATACTGTATATGAAAAAAAAAACCACACACAAACAACGTTTTAAAAATCCGCTCTGGTGGATTTGGTTTGGACAATTCCGTAACGTTTTCCCAAACAGATTCTTCTTCTTTTTTTCAATCGACATGTTCAGTCGCAAAGAAGGCATCATTCCAGCACGCAATTTCATGTTGTTGTTTTTTTTTATAGCTTAAAAAGGTGCTTGTCTCTTCCAACGCTTGCACACACACACGCACACGCACAAAAACAGCCGAGATCAGTGCACACACACGCGCCGGCTTCAAGAGCTTCCCGCCCACAAATTGCCAACTTTTTCGCACAAAATCCCATGCATGCGTTTTTCCCCTCCCCACCGGTCATAGTCAGCTTGGCTTCACCCTGGAGTAGTAGTAGTAGTAGTAGGAGCATATTCACAAAAAAAAAAAAAAAGTCAAATTTGATCAATAACAATGTGTACATTAATACAGCAAATTCACATTATTGTCTTCAAGAAAAAAGAAAAAAAACTTCAAATGTACAAGTGTAACAGTCATGCAACAGGAGGTTAAAAAGAGAAAATAAAATCCAATAAAATGATTGATCACCATCATCATCATCACCGGAAATGAATTGAAACAAAAGCAGGAAAAAAAAAACAAAAACAAAACCTGAAATGAAATACTTTTCTTCACAAAAGGACTGCCAGCTACATTGAAGAAAAATTATTCCTCAGTAATCGTTTGTCCAATGCTAGAAAATACTTCAGGCCGATTGAAAATTAGTCATCATAAAAGAAGAAGAAAAGGAGGCCGTGCATTGCATGAGTGCCATCGTTTCATTTTGTCAGCCGCTCCCTGAACAGGCTAATGGCGCCGCCTTGTCGGTGGAAAATCTCATCACCCACACACACACACACACACACAGGCGCGCACACGCATCTCCGAAGTGCGCATGGTGATACCCGTTGAGTGTCTTGCCTGTCCAGTGGTGAGATGAAAGACAGAAATGAAAAATTGAAAGGCCGGACCTTGGGCCACATTGAGAATGCGAGAGAACCCCCCCCCCCCCAAAAAAAGTCAGTAGTAACGTGTGTTCATGTGCTAGTAAAGTGCAAGACTCGCCGGGACACCCGCGTGGCCTTCAAAGGCGCATTCCCGACCGCCGCAAGTCAACCGAGAATGCGAATTTCTTGTTTACGCGTGGTGGCAGGCGGGACATTTCCGTGCCCTTCCGCGAGATGGCCTCAGGTGCAACGGACCTGCGCAAATACACGCTTCAAGTCAACACTTAGGCGAGGTCACATGCGGGGGAAGTCCCGCCACCGATTTGTGCTTCCCCAGAAATCGGTGTCAAGGAAGAATGTTCCAAGGCTGGAGCTGTGACGCCAACGCAGCGGCGCTAACGCGGCGGCGCTTTGGTTATTGCTTGACCGTTGCAATTCCACGGCTTGCAAACAAAACGTACGCTCGGCTGATTTGTTTGTTTTTTGTTCCAAACTCAAATGATCTTGGAAGCGGAAGCTTGCGAGATGATCCGGGCATCGATGGTAATTAGGCGCTCGCCAACCGGGGATGATGTCTTCCTTTGTGCCACCGTACAGCTCTCTCTGCGCCAGCGGCGTATACGGACCGTCGGAACGAGGAGATGCTCGCCCGCGAGATGACGGAAGGGAGCAGAAAAAGCCGCGCGTCAACCCGCTGCCAAACTTCACGCCGCAGTCGATTGGCGAGTGAGCGGAGATGACCGCGATTGGAGGGAGGCGTACGCTCTCGGTCGACATTTTGCTTCGGTGGCGCGCCGCGAGAATCGGAAAACAAAGTAAGCCTCCGCCGTCTCGCAAACGCGGGCGGAGAAAGCACGTCTGAGGGATGTTTGCTTGAACCGCGATCTCTGCATGGCAACCATTCACGTATTGCGGGCGGGCCTGGAAACGGAGGGGGAGGGGCGGGGGTCGCCGTGTGACCGCGTGTACGGTTTGACCTGATTAACACGAGCAACGTTTTTAGGCAGGGCGGGAATAACCACTCGGAGTCTTTGACCGTTCTCGCCATCCGGCGCCGGGACCGTTTGGCGGCCCTTCCGAGATGTTTTCGGCCGAGGCGAACCGAGGGTCGGGAAGCGGCACCTTTGGAAGGCGACGGCGGCGGCGGCGGCGGGCGCGTCTACTTCCAGAGTTCCTGCGAGCTGTCCTCGATGGCCCAGTCCCTGACGTTGGGCAGCGCCAGCGGCTCGCTCTTGACCGACAGCGAGTTGACCAGCTCGCAGTGGAACTTGCGGATGTGGCGGTAGAGGTCCCCCGACTGCGTGAAGCGGCGCTCGCACCACTTGCAGGCGTGCGGCTTCTCGCGCGTGTGCACCACGGCGTGGCGGCTGAGGTTGTGCGAGTACTGGAAGCTCTTGCCGCAGGTGGCGCACGTGTAGGGCTTCTCGCCCGAGTGCGTGCGCTCGTGCCGCTTGAGCGTGTACATGCAGGAGAAGGTCTTGCTGCAGATGGTGCACGTGGGCACGTTGACGTCGCCGCCGGCCGGCTTGGCGCGCACGCCCTCCTGCTCGCGGAAGTGCGAGCTCAGGTGCAGCTGCAGGATGTGCGGCGAGGGGAACACCTTGTTGCACAGCGGGCACATGAAGATCTGCGCGTGGGGCGCCGCCAGCATGTTGGACACGTACGGCAGCAGGGCGCCGCCGTCGGCCCCCGCGGGGACCTCCTCGCCGGGCGGCTTGTCGTCGCGCTCCAGCTCCGACGCCAGCGAGGCCTCGCGGAGGGCCGACAGGTGGGCCTCCAGGCCCAGGCGCCGCTGCGCCGACAG